>NC_139803.1:22200461-22215461 GCF_963457635.1 Microchirus variegatus
TTCCAAAAAATGGTAACATTTTGGACGACACAATATAGTATGATGTTTTTCCAAATTTTGGACGACATACTAAACTATGACTTTTTTTTTAAATTTTGGACGACATACTATATTATTACTTTTTTTTAAATTTTGGACGACATACTATACTATAACGTTTTCCTCAAATTTTAGACGACACAATATAGTATGACCTTTTTCTCAAATTTCGGACATCACAGTATAGTATGACGTTTTCCTCAAATTTTGGACGACAGTATGATGTTTTTTTCAAATTTTGAAACAACACTTTTTTTCCAAAAAAGGGGTCAAATTTTGGACGACGCAATATAGTATGACCTTTTTCCAAATTTTTGGACGACACAGTATAGTATGAAGTTTTCCTCCAATTTTGGACAACACAGTTTAGTATGAATTTTTCTTCAAATTTTGAACCAAAACATTTTTTTCAATTTTTTAAAAAAATTTTGGACGACACAATATAGTATGACGTTTTTTTCAAATTTTGGAAGACACTGTATAGTATGACGTTTTTCTCAAATTTTAGAAGACACAGTATAGTCTGACGTTTTCCTCAAAATTTGGACGACAGTATGATGTTTTTTTTCAAATTTTGAACCAAAACATTTTTTTCAAAAAAATTGTACAATTTTGGACAACACAATATAGTATGACGTTATTCTCAAATTTTGGATTACATAGTATGGTATGACTTTTTTTTTCAAATTTTGGACGATGTACTATACTGTAACATTTTCCTCAAATTTAAGACGACACAGTATCGTGTGAAGTTTTCCTCAAATTTTGGACGACAGTATGATGTTTTTTTCAAATTTTGAAACAAAACTTTTTTTCCAAAAAAAGGGTAACATTTTGGACGACACGATATAGTATGAAGTTTTCCTCAAATTTTGGACGACACAGTATAGTATGAAGTTTTCCTCCAATTTTGGACAACACAGTTTAGTATGACTTTTTCTTCAAATTTTGAACCAAAACATTTTTTTCAAAAAAATGGTAAGATTTTGGACGACACAATATAGTATGATGTTTTTTCCAAATTTTGGATGACATACTAAACTATGACTTTTCTTTTCAAATTTTGGACGACATACTATAATGTTTTCCTCAAATTTTGGATGACACAGTATAGTATTACGTTTTCCTCAAATTTTGGACGACAGTTTAGTATGTCGTTTTCCTCAAATTTCGGACAACACAGTATAGTATGACATTGGAGGTTGTGGACACATTGTGGATATTTATGGCTCCCGAACGGCACTGCACTGTTGTAATTGGCCCCACAATAAGGCTTGTGCTCAAAAACAGGAGCACAAAGTCATACAATACTCTTCTGTCAGATGATGAAAGATCATCTGCCTAACTATTAGTGGTAGAAAAGGTAATGAATAGACAGAGGGCTTAAAAGTAGACATAGTACCAATGAGAATTTTATACAACCTGTCACTGTGCTTCATCTCTCCCTCTTTAGCTCTCCTGTCAGCCAAATTCAGCCTCTCTCGCTCTCTCCTTTCTTTATCCCCCTCACTCCACACCCTCTCCCACTCCCTCTCTCCTTTGGATCCCATTTCACTGTGATGTAATGGGTTTATTAGTGTGGTTAATGCACTGTGACCTACTGGGACTTGCCATCTACCTTTTTCATGTGCACAAAAAAGAAAGAAAAAGGAGTATTTATGAAAGAGAAGCATTACAGGAATGAGTTACCATTTGGGCAGCAATACAAGAGGAAATAAAGAGTACAGAAATGAAAGGATGAAATAATGAGTATAAATGAAATGAAAGAAAGAGAAAAATCACCATGCTGGATTGCAGATGTGCACAGTCATTATGATAAACAACATCAGAGTCTGGACTCGTCTGTGTTGATCGCTGCCACGTTTACCCAGACTGGGACGGACAAAGTCAGCATTGGCACCAACTGTGCTTAATGTAAAACAATGTTCCTGCTCCAAAGCTCTGCCACAGAGACTCTGCCAGTTTAAGATTTAATGAAGTCATTTCAGTTGGACTGCTATCCTAGTGTTGTTTCTGGACAAAAGCAAAGCTCTGATAAACCAGGGTTGGTGTGCCCTGTGGTGTGTCTCCTGTGTGTCAACTTGCCAGAAACAAAATGAGTCACAAAAAGAAGAAAACGTCAAGAACACCATGAGCTCAGTGACAACGGACGGGTGGTGACAATTTAGAATCTTTCACTTTGGTCCCTCTTTCAATCAGCAATGTAAAAAATGTCACCGCAAACATCTAATTTCTCCAAAAATGAATACACAAAAGAGGAAATTAGCTGATAGCCAATAAAAACATTTTCACACTGGTTAATAAAAACATTCTAGGCTAGGGTAAAAGAGGTTTTTCATCCAAAAGCAGCCCTGTGGATAGCAGTGTTGTTTTACTGTGTACACACAAGTCTCATGTGTTTTATGCTTTTAATATACCCTCATATGTTGGCTGTTATATAAAAAATATTCTTCTTTCCACAAATAAATAATGAATGATCCAGTCCTTTTGGACACCACACTCTCCCTACTGCCATTTATAATCACAGAAACATTTCAAGGGAGCTCAGGACCCCAGGCAAAAAGGGTCAATGGATTATCATCCATTAAAAAAAGGGATTGGTCAACTGTAAAACATCTAAATGGGAGGTGGACATGTGGTGTTATGCCCACTAGGTGGCAACATAGTGAAGCAGAGTTGGACACACTTCATTCAGTGCCCTGCTCGTGCTTGTATACAGGGACAAGGACAGTCGTCCAAATGAAATGGCTGCGTGGTCGAGTTATAGCCGCATAAAATCATGTGGTAATTGAACATGATGACGATGATAACACAAACATTCCAGTGTTTGTCTGTTCTCCCAACGCAGGTTCACTTTAGTTCTTGGTGATCGATTGCAGGACCAGGATGGAATCGTCCTGCATCAAGATGCTGTGTAGTATTTAGTCTGATTATATTTCATAGTCACAGTTAAGTTGCATAAGTGACAGCACATTTACTTGCTGAGGAGTCGTGTTATTCAAATAGGTGTCAGCAGCTTATCTGAGGCAATTACTTTATTGTTAACGTCAACACTGTGTCAGAAGACGCGGCGAAGTCCAGAGTGCTGGAAAAAAAAAACCGCTGAGGTCTAAAGGATGTGATTCGCCACTGACTGATGGACCGCGCCGCCTATTAGATTAGCACGGACACTTCCACTTAGAGACACAATGTTTCCCAACACCAGCTTGTTATGCTAGAGGATGCTCGGCAGCCTAAAAGCAGCTTCACTGGAGGCTGACGGATCAACAGCATCACATGCATTCATAGTTAAATTAGCTGACAGAAATCATTGCTACAGTTTAATGAAATGTTGTGTTTTGTGTAATGTCTGGACACACCACCTGCTCCAAGAACCAGTTTTTGAAAGCTCACTTGTGAACCGGATCAAAGTATATGAGCCCAGCTGAAACTCAAAAGTCGCTGCTAAAGTGAGTCTATGGGTTTGGTTTCATTTATTTAGTTGATGAAATGCAGCGAAACAAGACAGACGATAAAGCGAAAACAAATGAGAATAAAAAGGACGTTTGAGCAGATAAAAACCTAACAAAAACTTTACTAATTTTCCCAATCCCTGCAGGATTTGGCTCAGGTTTATTAAGCCAATGTGAAAATTAAGGAAAATCCTTATTTTTCGGTTTCAAAAATAACACCTGACCTCAGTTAGAGCGACTCAAAAAAGGTATTTGAAATTCTTTGACAGCAGGAGATCAGAGAGGGAGAGAGGCGGGATGGAAAAATGGAGAGAGAGAGAGATGAGAGTGAAACACACAGGATGAAAGAGCCACAACAAAACAAGTGAGTCAGTGGGGTGCCAAGGTCACCAGAATGTGCCAGTGGCTGACGACTTGTGCAGAGAAATGTTGCAGCCGATTGAGTGAAAGATTCTGGCCGTTTTTTCTTTAAAACAAACTTTTTAGATGATTTAAAAATGTATTCATTCTAAGTGTCTTCTCCGTCTCACATACATTCCCCCCTCCCCTCACTCCTTTGTTTTCATAAGTATCAGAAATCCAATATTTTCTATATATGTCAAAACTCAAGCACTAGCTCTTGGTGAAAAGAGAGAGAGAAAAAAGGCGGGCAAATGTGATTTGAGTGAATTCAGGAGCTTTGTGCAGATGAATAAAACATTGCCTCTCCTTGATGTTACCCGGACTTATCAAGTCACAGATTCCCCCCTTTGAGCTCAGTGGTGACACAGTGCAGGAACCTCTGTGTGGGATGAAACAGGAAAAAAGATGAAGTTTCTGCTGTATATCTTGAGCTGCCGCTGCGGAGAGAGATAACTGCACGAGCACCGAGATGCACAGATATGTGTGATATATGACGCGCGCACGTGACGGAGGAGTTTTGATCCCTGATGAATGACATGTTGCAAAACATACTGCGAAAAAGAATTGTTTGATTTCATCTTCTCTGCCATACGTGACATGCAAATCTGCTCAGTTGTGCCAAAATTGGATATGTAGGGATTAAGACTACTGCATACGGAGTTAAACAATGTATATGTTCTTTAATCCACAGTTTTGCTTGCAGGCCCACTGTGATTAGTCACTGTATGTATGTGACATTCATACATATTTAAGTGGGCAGGAAGCTGCTGTGGGTCAAATTAGTAATTGTAATGGGATTTACTTTTCTCTTAAAGTAATCAATCAGAAGTGGAATTAACAGCTATGGGACACCCACGCAGAATAATTTAAATAGATTTCTCATTCTTTATACAGCACATTTATGTCAGCGGTGAGGGACTGTGGGTGGTCAAAATTGCAGCTAAGATGTGGAGCATTTGAAGAAATATTTCCCAGTGGACACGTATTCCACTCTCATCCTCGTGAAACCATAAACAGTTGGCAGTAAACTGCTGTTATTTTTGAGAAATATGACAACATTAAAAGAGGATATAAAGGAGATGAGACTTACGACAACGCGCAATTAAAGCTCAATTCCAGGGGAGTCACCCCCAATCCATACAATCCAAAATAGATTTTACAATTAGTGTCTATTTTTTTGTACGCGTACAATGATTTTAAATGCTGTCACTGTCACACTCTGTCTACGAAGCTTCTAGAACCATGGTTCTCAAACTGTGGTACGTTAGGGTATGTGAATTTGAATAGAAAATTAAACAAATACAAAAAAAGTGAAAAAATGAACTAAATAATAATTCACCTTATCTCTCAGTCCATCGTAACCTAATTTCACTGATGATGGGAATAAATCTCGGGCGTTTTTACACCACTGTATTTTAATGTTGGTGAGGATTTGGTATATAAAAAGTTAGAAAAAACACAGTTCAATGTTACTGCTACTTGATGGATTGGACGAACTCTAATGACTTTGATTGCTAACATTTTAGCAAATTATGATAATGTTGTTTTATAGCGGGACAATCATTGTTTAATTTCCAAAACAACTAATGCGCACGTCATCATCAGATAATGTTTTTCTTACCAGACTGCAGCTGAACGTTCCTCCTGTACACTAAGTTAAAGTGCTATGCTATTATGAGAAACATACAGTACCTCCATGTCCTTGGAGTCCTTTCAGCACTATTATAAAATGTACATCATGTTTAATGTTAACTTTCAGACAAGGTCAAAAGCACATTTAAAGAATTACATCTATACAATGAAGAGATACAAATAGATTCAATCTTCAGGTTGTTTTCACACCTAAAAGTCTGCCAGAATCGGTATAATTGGGGACTCAAATGGGGGGTTGCAACATTCAGCCAGCCCGAGTTTGCTTTCACACTACACTTTAGTGAATAAGGTATTCCCCTCCTCGCCTTCTCAACTTCTGTTTTCTCCACATCAGATCACACATCCTATGGTTTTATGTGAACATACGACACATATGCGCTGCAACAATGGACTCAGACGTTTCTCCCGGCTATCGTTCAACACGTGCGTATGTTTTGCTTGTGTTTACCCACAATGCCCTGCTTTCCGAGCAAACGGACGAGGATTCGATTATAAAGGGTTGGTGCGAATGCATCCTTAAGCTTTAAAACCATGGGCATCTTTTCTGGCCAGTAGGGAGACAATCAAGTGAAAACATTTTATCACAATATTCCATCATCATATTGATACTGAGACGGATTAGCATCCAGAGATCACAGTAAAACAGACTACGTAAGATTCACCACTCACAACTCAATTTTAACAGCTGTCCTCCGTGTGCATCGCTTATTAATGCGACTTAAACAGGCATACAGGCAAAAAGATAAGGTTCTTCATTTGATTAAATTGAGACTTAATATGACTGAAACTAACATGGACTTCTTATCTCTAGGCTAAAACTTGCTGACTGGATTATCACAATTGTGCCAGCAAATGCCAGATAGTGACTTATTGTGCATCAAATGCTGTAAAACACAAAGTACTGTGTGTTTCAGAGGAGAGCTTTTTTCCTCTCTTGCTCAGTAGATGGCAGACTTGCCCTATGCACACTTTAACACTCACATCCTTCCTACCACTGCTCTGTGTGTGTGTGTGTGTGTGTGTTACAATTAAGGTTTGACTAAGGTACTGGCTGGGTTTGAAGCTCGAGTAAAGACCAATATTGTGTCAACAACAAGAAAACAGTGTTGGATTCATGAAAGATGCATGCAGAATGGAAATGGTCATCACCATAAATTTCACCCATTGGTCCCAAAATATGTTGTTCTCTGTAAATCTGCTTTTTGTGTGTCTCTCTTTGAATATTTTACCAGCAGAATAAAGAAGCTCCTACATGCTGTACATTGTCTGGAAAAAGACAGTTTCAGACTGACTCTGCTTAGGCGTCCTGATTAAGACAATACCATCAAATGAAGTAAATGAAGCCATTTCCCAAACAACAAGTCTCTATGGTAAGTTGACCCTTGAGAGACAGAGGTGCAACAAACTCATAGCACACAATTTATATAGTTAGGTGTAGCTAATGAAGGGCACAGTGGATAAACACTGCAAAAGCTAATTCCAGAAATAAGTAATGAACTTTCATAAAGAAAAAAAGACAGATTTGTAAAAGAAATGTATCACACCGTGATTATTTTTAATTACCACAATAAACTCAGTGTTATAAAGCAAATAAACACAGGGTTTTGTGTTCCCATGTTTAGAAAAAAACGAATTATACTTTTGTGAGTCGATACAAATTGGAAATCTAGTACGTCCTCAAAACAGCTTTGGCTTGAAAGTCAAACACCATGACAACAACACTCAGCATTTCCAAACTATTACAACTGTAAATCACAGAGTTCAATGACTAATAACTATTCATGTCACTGTAAAAGCAGTACAGTCTTTTACTGTGTATTTTTTCTTAAGCCGTACAAAAGGTGACTGAAGTTTTTCACCTGAGGGAATCTATTCATTGCTATTCAACTTTACTGCTGCTGATTCCAGCTCCACTGCAGCCTGGTCACCTACAGTGCTTCAGATACTCGACAAAACTGTGGCTCATAAATCGGTCAACGCCTGAGATGCAGAATTAACATCTGTCCTGTGTAAATGCATTAACTGGCAGATTTGGCTAAGTACAGTCTGCTCCAACTCCCTCCTGAAAGCTTTCTCCAATCTGATCACAGCAAGAACATTTGGAGGTAATTTGAGGATGCATGTGTTCACAATCCTGAGTATGCATGACGCAGTATGTATGATTAGAGACCGCCTCCACAACTGACGTCAACATATTATACCCTATTTCTACAAGCTAACCTAGTTCCCTGGTGTCCTAATGAACATGTCTGTGACATGCTTTGGTCAAAATACCTTAAGGATGAAGCACCACAGCAGTTCAATCACCCTGTAGAAACAGCCCTGTTCAGAACAGTCAGTTTTGATTGCTTGTGTCTCTATAAATGCAAATGAGACACAGGAAACTACGTCAGCGTCACTGAGGCTCCGGCAGCTAACAACAGTTAGCTTTTTGGAAAGCCATCATTTGCAGACACTAGCCATATATAAAATGTATCCACTGGGCAGGTAAATCCTGGAAATTTGTGTAGAACTCTGTGCTGCACTGTGCAGCCAAGAATAAAACACTTCGCAGACTTCTGCTCTTCCGGGTTCTATTGCCCTTGCCTGCACTCTCACGTTTTTTAGAGCGCAAACGGAGCTCTGCGAGACAACAATTCCAGCAATGTTGACCACACTTTGACTACTCATAGCGCTTCCAGAGTCCCAAATAAACAATGTATTAAATTGTTAAAAAGTTGATTGTCCCTTTTAAAATAATATGCGCTTTAGGCAAGGGTCTTGCTTTAGAGACGCCGTCATCTTGTGCCATTATTTTTTTTTACAGCAACCAAAACAGACAAACCAGCCAAAGCATGATTTTGTGGTTTCAAAGGGAAGCTTATGATGCCAATGAAGGAGATCCTTTCTGGTATGTGAAGGCCACCGTAGTTTCCTAACACGCTAAGGAAGAGGAGGAATAAGCAGAGCCTTCCTCTGTTTGTTACAATGTGCAGATTTAGATGTGGCTTATTCTTACACACACAACCTTCAAGCTTTTTGTCACATTTCAGGCAGTACGTGCTCAGCTGTGGATGGAAGACGTGAAACAAAACTTGTCGCCAGGGAAGTTTAAAGCTACGGGAAACATGGATGTGACTCCAGGTCTGTAAGATAACTTCACGCTAATTTTCTGAATAAGGATCGACAAACCAGAGCTCCTGTCGGATTCAGGTTAGGCTGGGGTTCGCTTTCTATCTGGCTCGGTCAGGGCGGGACAGAAAAATGCAGCTTGAGTTGCACTCTCACATGTACCTGCTCATGATCTACTAGATACTGACATAGAGTATCTTGTTAGTGTGTCTGGCACTCACACTCAAACCTCCTGCCTCTGCTCTGCAGGATACTACAATCCAAACATGTGTCATGTAAAATGTCTTTTGGGAAAACGATATGGAATTTTATTTTTTTTCCTTCCAAAGCCTGAAACAGTTCCTGACACTTAGTGGCGAAAACCGTAGCGATGCCAGGATGTATTAGAAGTATTACAGTGTGTGTTATAGTATATGTGTCCTATATTTAAATAATATTCAGTTACAATTATTAGATCGGCATGAGCAGTAGAGATGTGATGATTAGTTTAGACCATTTTATTACACCTGTTTAACTGATTGTCAGAATCACTCAATGCACTTAATCATGTGGACATGGTCACGATGACATGAGGACTGAGGAACAAAGTTGATTTAAAGCTCACATAGAGTGGTCCTATTGCACATATATGTGAGTTATGAAGGTCTACTTATACATTAACTTGTTTTTATGGTCAAAATCCTCCTAGTTGCTGTAAACGAGCCGATCAAAATCTCTCCTCACTGAAGCTCTCGTCAGCCGTGCCGTTTCAGACTGAAATCTCACCTTCAGAAGACTGATGTTGTGTTGTGATTGGCCAGCCAATGAGAGCTTTCCCAACTGTCTTGTGATTGGCCAATACCTGGAAGTGACGTAATTAGCACACCAGCTCTCAGAAGCGCAGCTCCCCCCTCTGGAATGGTGGATGCACTGCTACTCATTATCAAAACATTATTTTAACAGTGTTTAAAAATGGCTTCATCCTTTTTACGCCTTTGACCTGGAGTCGGATCCAGAGTCAGAAGACACTGTCGCAAGTGAAACACCTCCACAACGGATGTTCTTCTTCTTCTGCGGTTCAATGTACGCAACCGGATGTGCCCGGAGCAGGAGGATCTGCTGTTCAGGAGAGAGTGCTTGCAGAGCCCGAGAATACAATAAAACCCGGCGTTCTCAGCAGTGGCCGAACTGTTTGTTTCCCAAACTTCAGGGCTTCATAAACGAGGTAATGGCACAGATACACACCAAAAAACAGCATTTTTATAGAACATCCGATCTATGGGAGCTTTAAGGTAAAGACGCAAACCTCTGAAGAGTCTCAAATACTACTCATTACAACCAATAAATGCAGAAGACTCTGAAGCACTACTGTGAAACTGATGGCTTCAGCAGCAGAGAGCGGTAGCCACTTTGTTTTTCTCTTCGCACTGAATTTTATTTTATTTTTTTCGACAGTGCATTATCCATTCTTAACCAAATCAGGATTTCTTACTGTAGCCTGTGCAGTGAAAAATGTCCTGCTGGATATGAATCACTCCTGAATAATCAATGTGATTGCATACTGAGAGACGGCAGCACACTTGAGGAGTCACTGTGTAGAAATGGGAAAAGTGGTCTGCTTTTCATGAGCTCCTAAAGTAGGAGGAAAGTCGAGGGATTCGTGTTAGCATTGGGCTAGCATTGCTGCAGAATATTTTTGAATAATATTATGCAAGCTGAAAGTTCTGTGTGTGGCTCAGCTGGTAAAGAAGGATAGAAACACATGCAGGGTTAGCAGTTTGATTCCCTCTGTGGTCGAGCATGACAAAACGTGGCAAAGGATGATGACAGATGTGATTAAAGTCTCCACTGGAACAGAAACAATACCATCAGGATTTTCACACTTTGGTGTCAGTGTCTTGACTTGCATAGCTTCTGCAAATCAATGCAGCTGTGATCCTTGTTCAAGGTAAAATATCAGGCCTATTAGTCTTGTCAAAAATGCACTCCATTTATGCACCTTTGAGTGGAAAGGGAAACAAAAAACCCACTTTGGAGGAGGAAAGTGGTTTGAAAGACAAAGCAGAAAGAAAAATTGAGTATGGGTTTTGTGGAGATGGGAAGAAGCTATGAATGAATGATGAAGAATAGGCTTTTGAAAGAGAAAGAATTAATGTAAACCACTGTAAATGTCAAATTGCCTTTTTGGACTTAAGAGGCTATTTGAAAATGTAAGCTGAGCGTGAATTATAGAAGGAGAATAGTGTCTAAAATCAGAGCGCCTTCGCAGGAACAGCAGGTTAATGGCAAGAAAGACAGACAAAAAATGGGGTACTTACATAACTTTAACAACCAGAAACCATTCATCTTCTACTGTTCTGTCTTTGTACCACTCTCACCCTCTGGGGCGAAGAGTCTCCAGGAAACAGAGGGTTAAAGCACTGGCAACACTGTGGAACTCTGTAAACACAACAGACCAAAGATTAGCCCACATGCATAGATTTAGCTGCAAAACTGCAAGTAAACTGTGCCATATTTGTGTAATGAAATATCTCTATCTACTATTCTATCTGCTTTACATAGAAAACAATATTCTGAGGCTGAGACTGTATGTAACAGTATAAAACACATTAAAAATAACATTTTTGAGTCTCTCAATGTGCAAAAACAGGTACTATGTACAGGCATTCTTCCCACTCTCTCCTCTCTGGCGACAAAGATGCTGATTCTCCGGCTTCCTGAAACAGCGCAAGTCAAATTACCGTTGACGTGCAACTTTCTTGCCGTCAGCGATATGCGATAAGCTCAGTGTTAAATTGTTAAGACAGTCTTTTGTAATTTTGGACAAACCATGTCCTAATAAATACATTGCCTTTGTCCTTTGAATGTCTTGCTGAGTCATATCTCCCAACTGAAAATCTCCTACAGTCTCTCAAACATGATGGAGGAAGTAGAAGCTGACTGAGTTTATGCTATAACACCATATGTTTGAACATCCATTCAGAAGATTTAGTACGTGTGTTTTCCTGCTTGTGTATGCGACACACATCGAGCCATTTGTGTCTGTTCACATGTCTTGTGCGTGGGTTTCCATTTCTAAGCTCTGCCATTATGCTTCCTCTATGTCTGTTTATTGTTTTGAGATGGTTACACGGCTCACATTGTTACCGCATTTGCTCTCCATTCTTCCCATAAGGCCAGCCCTTAAATCATTCAGCGAGCCTATTCAATTTCAAAAGTGAAAACCTCTGAGGTAATTTAGGGCCACGCGAATCGACCCTCTGAGGATTCCTACGTCCCACTTCTGCCCGTGCTTCACTTCGCCAATCAGATCTGATCAGTTACAGGCACTTTGCTCCTGCATAATCTAACCAGGCTGTTGACATTACATGTCTGAAGTAATGTATATGAAGGGCAATTTAATGTCTTTTTTTTTGGCACAACCGTGTATGGAAACCCTATGAAGGATATAACAATTGCCCCAAGAAGCAGGTGCACATGCTGCACTGATGAAACATCTCCAGCTCAGTCAAGTGCATAGATGTATTTCTCCCTGGCGTTGTACACACGTCCTACATGGACGACCAAGATGAGTCTGCGGAGGATATTTCACTCTGTTCTGCTTTTCTACTTCTGTCTGTGTGAAATGCGAACACTGACACCTGAGCGAATATGTATGTCTGTGGTTTAATAAAAAAAGACAAGTAACGTTACGCCATCCCATCATGAAGACGGCACATTCATAACTTGGACCACTGGATTGTCAAACTGTGTTTCAAATCTGACAACTAATAAGAGGTCATAGAAGAGATTTCTTTTTTTTTGTCTTTTTTCCACTTCACTATACAGACAAGTTTCTGTCCTGGCACTTTTGATGATCATCAGTGCCAACCATAAATTTAAACATGCTAAAGTGGTCTTTTGGGTTGCAGAGTCCATCTACTCTCGTAGGACATGGCTTTGGAAAAAGAAACAGCCCTCCTTTTTATAGCCTGAGTTTCTACAGCCCCCTCTATCCACCAAAACCTCCTCCCTGGTGGCATCTGCTCCACTCACAGCTCTCGCCGCCTTTGCAAAATCTCCTCAGCAGCATATTGTGGTTCACACAACAAAAGGCTGAACTGTGGTCTGTGATAAAATGTGGAGGCAAACATTGTTCGCCATTAAATATTCAAGGCTGGTACTCGACTCTACAGCCAGTTTGGCAGATTTCTTGAAACAAGGGGTGTTTACTGGCTGAGGTGTTGCTGCAGAATCACCTAACAATTGCAAATGTGTGAATTATCACACTTTTGGGGGTGTAATGTAATTTTAATCCTGAAAAACAGACTTGACAAAACAAAAAAAACAACAACAAACAAACAAACGACAAAGCGATTTGATATTTATAAGAGCTGAAGTTCCTGAGGAAAACATAACAATTATCATCCACTTTTCTGCCAGTACAACCTATGCCATAATAGTCACACCTCATATTTAGACTTTGCTTTGGAAAAAGACACCTATTCAATGAATTTCTCTGAGTTAACCTAGTTCCCTGGTGTCCTAATGAACATGTCTGTGACATGCTTTGGTCAAAATACCTTAAGGATGAAGCACCACAGCAGTTCAATCACCTGCCAAAACAACCCTGTTCAGAACGCTAGGTTTTGAGTGCCTGTCTCAGGAAACTACATCACCGGCAGGTAACAGCAGTTATCATTTGGCCATCATTTGCCGACTCTAGCCGGCACATTGCCGTCATATACAAAATGTATCCCCTGGACACGTAAATCCTCTGAGGCTGGAAGTTTGTGTAGAACTCTGTGCTGCACTGTGGAGCCATGAATAGAACACTTCGCAGACTTCCGCTCTTCCGGGTACTATTGCCCTCATCTGCACTCTCGCATTTTTTAGGGACAAAGCGGAGCTCCGCAAAGACAACAATTCCAGGAATTTGAACAATGTGATGTAGCAATGAGTGGGGAAGTCAACATCGCGTGTTTTATCTCCTGTACTTAGACTGAGGAGGACCACAAAAACATGAGTGAGTCATCTTTTTTCAAAATTTGCCCCATTATTGGGCCTCCACAGTCCCAAATAAGTATTAAATTGATTAAAATGTTGATTTTGCATAATATGTCCCCTTTAAAAGAATTACAATAAATAAATAAATTCAACATATGAGACTTAACAAAAGTTGGCATCCTTAAAACTCTCATTTCTGGGTTAATAATAATAAAACACACGAGAGGGAAATAAAGTGAAGGTTGTATGGATTCATAATAAATAAAACAAGTGCAACTATTGACATTTCTAAACATTTAAATTCAGGAAAATGTTTAGAAAAATGAATCCAATCAAATAACGAGCTGAACCATAACCTTTTAGCCTCAGATTATATTTTAGTTGATCATTTGTTTGCAGCATTCTATAGAATTCTGACACTTTGCTATAAAAGTTATGTTGTTAACTGTAAGTCGGTAATCACAAAGTGCAAGGACTTGTACAGCGAGGGCAATACAGGGGAAAATGACAAAACACTGCAGGTCTCAGCGGGAGACGGAAGTCATCTAATGTTACAAGACAGGTCGAGACAAATTACACTGGACAGTTCACAAAATGATCTATTGCACCCTCCTACTTCTCTGAAAAGTGCCTTTCAGGAGATATAGCCTTGGAAAACTTGTGTCAGCGGCACAAGACGAGATTGGTTAACGCGTTTAAGGGTGAAAGAAGTGTGAAACACTGTCCTCTCTTTCAGATCAGTGTCACTGATTCTCACAGAGAACGATGATAGAGGCTACGGTGGGCCAACTATGAGAATGATGGGATTAGTTTGGTTCAGGTGAGACGAGGATATGAAGTTTGCTAAAGGCTTAGATGGATCCATGCAGAAATGGAACAAAAACTTAAACTTTTCCAGTTTAAGGACATTTACACATTTCAGTAAAACACTAAAAAACTTGGTTGTGACAAACATAAAGTGTGACAGCCAAATGGCAAAGTGTGTTTTAAACTACTCTGTGAGTGTGCTGACAGAGCTAATACCTAACTGCTCTAAATACAGCTTTTGTCACGGAGAACATCGATATGTCGAGTGGACACAGCGGGAAAAACAGAGCAGAGGAAAAGGAACGGGCGAAAAATGAACGCAACTCCTCATACATACAAGCAGTGCGAGGAAAAGACGGACTGCAGCAGATGGAGAGAAATGAGAAGATAAAAGAACAGCGAGAAGAAACAGAGATGAAGAGAGTCTGAAAGTGGGAGTGCGGTGACTAAGAGGGATGGCGTACAGCGGCAGCAGATGTAGAACCATGACAGTATCAAAAATACATATATCTTTCTAGGGAACAAGAAGGAAACACGGGGTAATGAATAGAAAACTATTTCACCTGACAGA
>NC_139803.1:22220461-22275461 GCF_963457635.1 Microchirus variegatus
TTTTCTCACCTTAATGACCACTCAAAGCTGATTTACGCTACAATTTGGCCTTTCGCCCATTCACGCTTTCATACAGCACATGCAGCGCACTTATATATACCAATATATTTATTTATTAACTGTATTTTTGCAAATGAAATGGCACCTGTGTGTGTGTTATTTTAAATCCGAGACGGACTGATTGACTGCCTGTTCAAAATCAGTACTTTGTTTACTTAAATTCTGCTTGTTTTTGCGGTTGTGCTGAATTATACAGAGGGGAAGTCTACAGTCTGAGAGACAGAGCCCTTCCCCGTTGATTACCAGTGATTATTATAAACACATACTCTGGTAATAAGCAGAAATAAATAGCTTTACTTATGATGACAGTCACGTTTCCCCTTTGTTAAACAAGCATTATCGTTGCTCGTGTTCCTTCTCAAATCTCACCTGCTGCCTTTTTGCTTTAGAGAACTCTCTCTAAAGCAAAAAGGCAGCAGGTGAGAGGGAGAGAAAGAATCTGCCCTTCAACTGATTTTATTATAACCTACACAAGGTTTTCCTGTAGTAGTGGCCTTCACTCTCTCCACAGAGAGCTGCTAAAATAGCTTTAAAAACATAATATTTTTGTTTTTCATGCATACATTTCATTTTCAACACTAGTGTGAAAGGTGTAAATTTTATGCCATATTGCCAGAACAATATCATTATCTGCCAAACTTTTTTCTGTCTATTGGAAGAGCGAAAGTCTGCAAAGTGTTCTATTCTTGGCTGCACAGTGCAGCACAGAGTTCTACACAAACTTCCAGCCTCAGAGGATTTACGTGTCCAGTGGATACATGTTATATATGACTGCAATGTGCCGGCTAGAGTCGGCAAATGATGGCTTTTCTGAATGCTAACTGCTATTAGCTGCCGGTGATGTAGTTTCCTGTGTCTCATTTGCATTTAAAGTGACAGGCACTCAAAACCGAGCGTTCTGAACAGGGCTGTTTTGGCAGGTAATTGAACTGCTGTGGTGCTTCATTCTTAAGGTATTTTGACCAAAGCATGTCATAGACATGATCATTAGGACACCAGGGGACTAGGTTAACTTGGAGAAATAGGGGATAATATACTCTAGCATTAGGACAAGAAGTGGACTGATTAAAAACGATAGAGAGGGTTAACAGTAACGCAAATAACCAACCAAGCAGTCAGTTTGTGATTCTTTTAATCTGACGTCTTTGTGTCTACAACAAGGCTGTGGCTAAGATAGCTGTGGAAAAAAAGTTGTAAAACTAGAAGACTGAGCTGAAAGTAAAATGCAAACGTTCTCTCTGGGCCCAACCATCACAAGTGACCCCTCTTAGATTTGGTCATTTGATCCATTGTCACTACAATAAAACGATTATAGCTGCTTTAATGTGAAAGTTTGAGTTTACGCACATTATACAGTACATTACCTTTTACAAAGCCGGCGGACTTATAAGAAGCATTGAAGCGATACCCTGCATTTATAAGGATGAATGTGTCTTTATATCCCACTGTGGACAGTTGAATGGCCAACTTAATCTGAAGACTCCTCGCACGAATTTGGATTTTCTCACATGAAATGCCAAACGTCTGTCTATTTGACCTATCTCTCCGCTCTGAAGAATACAGTGAGTGACTGACCGACTGCACACGCTGAAGGTAAAAAAAAAAAGACAGGGTGAAAGGCTGATAGAGCGAAAGGCCATGATTACACTCTGCATTTTTTCTTTTTTTTGGGAGGGGGGTGAGGAGCAGACTCTGGAAATTGGAATTTGCATGTGACCGATAGGAGCCTTTCAGTGAAATAAGAGAAACTAAAACAAAAGAGATAACATTTTTTTATTTTTTAAATTAAAACAATCAATCAAAGGGAGGAGGGTGTGGACAAAAATAAAAAATAAAAAAGCAGGTGCAATGATCTGAGGCTGGCCATTAAGTCAGCACTGAGGTTGTTATTTCCGCTCGTGTTGAGGGGCAGAGCTCAGGCTGAATATGAATGCAGTCCAACACACAGGACACCAGCCATTATCACCCAGTTGTTGGGAGGCCACTTTAATCTCTATGCAGTAAATGTCCCCCCGACTCAATGTGACACATCATGACATGCTGAAGACACAGTGCATGAATTATGCACAACATCTCAAATCCAGTAGGTCTTATTTTCACGAGTCATATTTACTGACTTTATGGAGATGTCTGTGTTTTTTTTTTCAGATTAAGCAGCACAGCATCGATAGCAAGAATCGACAGCGGATTTTACTTTAAGCTTCCCTCTGGAAAAACGCGTAATACAGACAGGCTGAAGGGTGGTGGGATCAATTTTTACCAGATGATGCTGCATCTACTTTGCTATAATGGAGTCCCATGTGTGACCTTATCACCCTGTCACACATTCACCATAACAAGGCGGTTGATGTTATTGTAAACAACTGATATTGTTAGTCCCCTCAGCCTCCTGTCCTCTCCATTCAGCGCAGGCCTAATTAAGGCTGGATTTAGATGGTGGCATTTGGGTTTGTGTGGGCTGAATGTTGCTTTCTGGTAAATGACCGCATCAACGTAATGATTCCTCTCTCTGTCTCGCTCCGCCGCTCTTTCCCCCTCCTCTCGTTGCCTCTCCACACTCTGTTTCGTCCACGCCACAGCTGTGATTGAGCCAGTGATCCATGCGGATGTGAGGGCCCCCGTCCCTGTAGCCCGTCTAATTGTTATCATATTTTGTCATCTGTGGCCTGTTATTTTAGCCAGCAGTAAGAGATGCATATAAATACCCTCCAACGTTTATTGAATGTCAAAGGCCACTGGGCGGCTGATTGATTCTGACCCCCTTTTTCAGTGATGTCAGAATGTGATTGGTTGCCACATCGCAGGAATCTTAAAAAGCTATTTTCCCCCAGGCCAGTGGAAATACTATCACTCCGACAGGAAAGTGAAATTAAGATTAATGTGCATTTTAGGAAGCCTGCCAGAAACTTATTTTGGATACATTTTAAAGAACAGTCCAAGAAAATATAAGAAATAAGATATATGAGACAAAACAATGGGGGGAAAAATGCATTTTCAAAGAAATGTGATTTAGCATAATAATAATAATAATAATAATAAAAAGCCTTGAAGCTGACTTATTATCCAAAAGTGTGCTTTTCTTTGCCATACAAAATAAAATAAAATTAAAGCTACTATGCATGCCATTAATAGTTTAACATCTAGACAGCTTTATTCAAATATTTCTTCGGTTTTATAATGTATTATTTCTGGTCAGGGACGGACTTTGACAAAAATGATAATTGTGACAATGAAAATACAATTTTTATAAGACATGCATTTGTATTTAAATGTTACTTTAAAAAAAAGGGGGGAAAAGGGAACATTGGCCTCAGGAAATCTTCACATTATCAGATAAGTTTGGACACCACTGGTCTAAACTTTTCAGGCTTAATATTTGAAATGATTATCTGCTTATGCTACTTTGAAGTTCCTTCTTATTTGGTGAGAAACTGACTAAGTTGACATAATTTAATTTGGCATTGTGTAAACAAAGTGGAAATCTATAGATTTATCAAAATTTTTGAAGCGGCTGCACTTCAGTTGTCCTCTGCACTCAAAGAATGCTCGCTCTGCCACAGGATGTGAGCTAAAACGAAGCAACACACCCACAGTGCGGTTTTGGCAACGCTTGACGCCGCTCCATTCAAAGACGGTGAGAAGCATTTCAGTTGGCACCGCCACTGCGTGCGTCAGCTGTTAGAAGCCAAAGTCTGCAACTCAACTCGTTTGTTTTTACAGTTTCTTTTCAACACCAACTCCTACGTGATATTCTTCCTCTTTGGACAGGTAGATAACTCAAATATAGTTTTTCAGCGATACAGGTTGGTATGCAAACAAGACACCATCTAACATAACAATACCAGATCCTGCACAAGTACAAATTAGGTCAATTGTAAATGAAATGAAAACTATTCAGTTTCCTTAGTTATCGTCTATTGCAGAGGCCAGTTGCGTTCTCTATGAGAGCTGATGGAAATACTGACGGATCCTCCCATCAAAAAGTTATATCAGACAGCTTTGTTACCTTGTAGCCTCCCATCTTTGGAAATGCCATTTAGCCCAATCTATTGTGCAGCTCAGTGTCGGAGTGTGAGACACCACAAACCTCGTGCAAGCCATTACCTGCTCGTCCACCCACGTTTCCTGTCTCATCATTTTTTTTTTTTACTTGTGGACAGCACCGTGATGGGAAGACCATGTGACATTTGAGAATACAGATTAATGAGCACAGGAGTGTCCAAAGATGTGAGGACACGCGACAGAGGTCAAGCATGTAATGTGTGAATTTGAAAATCAGAAGTATCCACATGGGAAAGCGGATTCTGTGTGTGTATGTGGGGTTACTTTTAATAGCCTCCAGAGTTTATTTGCCATCTGCCAAGTGCTCCGTAGACATTGCCTCATGATTAAATGTCAGGTCTTCTATTTGGGCCAATGTTTTTTTTTTTTTTACCTGTCAATAACTGACATACAGAATATTAAAATAAGTAAAACTTGCTTTGAGCTTTACTGAAATGTAAGAGCTTTGTAACACATGCAAGATAATGATACTAATGACTGATTATTATATAGGAGTCATTTTCCCTGATGGTTTTTATTTCACTGAATTTTTTTTTTCTTTACACTCAACATATACCCTATTTCTCCAAGTGAACCTAGTTCCCCGGTGTCATAATGAACAAGTATGTGATATGCTTTGGTCAAAATATCTTAAGGATGAAGCACCACAGCAGTTCAATCACCCTGTCAAAACAGCCCTGTTCAGAACGGTCCTTTTTGAGTGCCTGTCTCTTTAAATGCAAATGAGATACAGAAAACTATACATCAGCGTCACTGAGGCTCCGGCAGCTAACAGCAGTTAGCATTTGGAAAACTGATAATTTGCCCACTGCCCAATGTAAATCCTCTGAGGCTGGAAGTTTGTGTAGAACTCTGTGCTGCACTGTGCAGCCAACAACTGAACACTTCGCTGACTTCTGCTCTTCCGGATACTATTGCCCTCGCCTGCACTCTTGCATTTTTAGGGACAAAGCGGAGCTCCGCGGTACAACAATTCCAGGAATGTATCATTGTGACGTAGCAATGAGTGCGGAAGTCAACATCGTGTGTTTTATCTCCTGTACCGACTGAGGCGGACCACAAAAACATGAGTGAGTCATATTCTTTCACACTTTGCGACTCATAGGGCCTCCAGAGTCCCAAATATAAGGATTAAATTGATTAAAAGGTTGATTTTGCATAATATGTCCCCTTTAAAAATAATTATGTGTGATTAAAATGCAGAAATCATGACTTAATTGCATATTTTAGGCCCTGAAGAGTAGCTACAAATTACCACTGTGGGTGCAAATAGTTGCTGTTTCCATTCATACTAAAATGAGAGCCTATCTGTCTCGCATACATACTCCCCATTTATTGTATTCTTTGAGCGACAGGTTGTACAGGTGTTGGACCTCCTCATGTCTTCTTCCACTAAAAACAAGAGTGCACCACCTACTGGTGGTACAAAGTGATGATATTTGTGACATTGCCTGTGTCTAACTGGCTAATTGTGGCCTATATAGCGGTACAAACCTGAGGCATTCAGACTGTATTATTCCTCTCCAAAAGTCTTTCCAAATTGCTGTTTCCATAAATAGAGGAAAGCACCGCCTTTATAACGCAAGAAAAATGGGCTCAAACACCGTCTCTCTCTCTCCAGTGTAGGTGGAATTCTTTCTTTGGGGTACACACAAAGTGGAGAAACAGCCCAATTGTGCATGGGAGGCTGCTTCCTCTTCTAACTGCAATAAGACAGAAACTCTTATACTCTGTGGAGCATGATGAGAATAGACGGATGCAAGACAGGAACACTTTAATCTTTTCATCGCTCCCTCTTCCCTAACTCTTTCTGCCACAGTCACATAGCTGAACAATGTCTTGGGGTATAGGAGTATGGGATTTGAAAACCTATATCTGCTCTGTGAGACAGAACTGGCTCCCGCTCTTCTTTTGTGTTTCACTGCAGTCATAAATTTTACATGTGGGAGCGCAGGGAGCGCTGCTTACTGAGCGAGCCTCAGCAGGCTGCGTCTAGTGCCAGGAGAGAGGACGGCGCTGTGGTGCTGATATTAAACAGCCCCCACAGTGGTTCTCAAGCTGCTCTGGGGGGGGGGGGGGTATTTTCTTTGGGAGGCTACTGGTTTGTGAAGAAGAGTGACCACATGCAATCTGTTCAGAGCAGCGGTGCTGGAGGTGCAAAGTGGAGCCTTGGTATTCAAAGCAGCAGGCTTCAATGTATTGATCCATGAAGGGACAGGCTACACATACACACACACAGAGCAGCACATGACTATAAATCCACAGCCAGAGAGCGCAACTAGATGGTAATAACACCGACCAGAAAAAGGTGCATCTGTCTACATATAAAGAGCCTGTGTTTGTATTTGCGGCTTTAAACACAGGTGCAAACAGGAGCGTGACCTGAAAGTCCAAGACTGAGCTGCTGCACGTGAAGAGCCAGGGGACAAGGACGTCTCTTAAAAGGCAAAAATGCTATTCGACAGTCACTGGGAAAATGTCCAACAAATATCCATATTCGATGTTCCAGCCAAACCGACATTAAAGACTTTAAACTTTACTACAAGATAACAACAGCATGTCAGCGCATGAGAGCTAGTGAGTGTAACGCTGGGTTCAAAGCATGTTGCGCTAAGAGGATGCATTCAAGAAATATTGTAACATCACTTCTGCACACAAACTAAACTACAATTTAATACAATTATGGTAGTTTTTGATTTATTTTATTCTCTCTCTTTTTGTTTTCTGGACCTTGAGGTCCTCATGGTTATGGTTAAGGTAAGGGATAATGGTTTGTTTACGCTGTTCAACTGTCCTAAAAAAGAGTAGTGCTGTGCAAACCTGTATGTGTGTGTGTGTCTGTGTATGTTTTAAAGATTCATGAAAAAACTCCCTTCTTCTCACTGGCGGTTCCAACTGACATCCCTCCCACACAATCTCTCTGTTAGCTACTATCTCACACACTGACCATAATCAAAGCTCTTACACACACACACACACACAAACATGTGGATCCTATCCACCTTTCAAAAGCAGAAGAAAGACAAGAGATGAAGAGGTGAGAGAAGAAGGTCACAACATTCTGTGTGATCATACCTTCAAAAAATCTTTGCCCTCCATTCCCATCCACCTTCCCATGGGATGATGGGAAATAAGTGACAGCCCTTCCCTTTGCAATAGTTTACACACGATCGAAGAGGATGTCAACCCGTCGGCTGGTGAGGGGATAGTTCGTCGATCTGCAGATGTGCCAGACACAGCGTTTTAGTTTATGAGTAGGCATGAGAAATGCTCCCTTTTTTTTGGGCCACAAATTACCTCCCGACTCCCCTCTCCTTCCACCCATGCCGAGCGTGGCTGGATTTATCACATCCAGGTAGCAGCTGACACCAAGGATTTACTCAGGAGAGCTCAGTTTCACTATGTGACTTGAACTGAAAAAGGTCTGAGTGCAAATGTGCGTGTACGAATGCGAGAGAACAGTAGAAGAAGTGGAAAGCAAAGGTGACTGTAGGTTTAAAGACAGCATCCAAAGCTGAATGAAGAAATGTAGGTTCTGGCAATAAAATGTATTTGATGGATTAACACAGGGTTTCTCACTGGGAGCCACTGTCCTTCATATTTTAGGTGTTTCCCTGCTCCAACACACCTGATTCACATAAATGGGGCGTTATCAGGCCTCAGCAGAGCTTACTGATGAGGTAACCATTTGAATCAGGTGTGTTTGAGCAGGGAAACATCTTAAACATGCAGGACAGTGGCTCCCCAGAATATATAAAACTGTCGTGTGGAACTTCCAAAGATATACAAATATGCGATCATATCAAACGATTGTCAAATGAGTTCACACAATGCTGATGAAACCTATCAGCTCCACACGACATAAACATTCCTGCGCACCACGTAGGGAAGTGTTATGTCACGACAGACGGAGGCAACAGCAACACTGAGCGAGTAAAGTGAGATGGCTGCAAACAGGTTGGTGTTTGACTAAAAACACAAAGAAGCATCCACTAAAAAAATATCACAACAACAACAACAACAACAACAGACACTCATAAAAGCACATTTGCTCAGCTGTTTGACAAAGTAAATGCTTCTTGCCCTATATATATATATTTATATGTCTGGCACTGCTAATTATGCTTGTTGCTGTTGATACCACTGAATAACTTAAGTTACCACCTCAAATGAACGAAGACTTTTCACACTGTTTGACTCATACATGGAGATGGGAATAAAGGCCAAATGTGGGTGGATGTATTATTATTATTATTATTTTTACAGTTTTATGATTTATTCTGTAATTATATGATATGTAATGATATGGTTTTTTTCCCACAACTTAATAATTGGTATAGCATTTTCTGACCGTAAAGACCAGTCCTCACGTAAAAAATATACAATATATTTTCTAATGAGAATGTTATATTTGTGTCTTTCACAAGAAGAGCATTTGGGTGAGAAACATTTCAATTGCAGAGCTAAACGAATGGCTTCAATGAATGAATTCACTTACTGAATACGGTTGAAGACAGCAGGCAGTGGAATAATAGTAAAGAAAAAAATAATCCAAAAGTGAGATGCAGTCTGGTGCAGAACACAAGTACGTGGAGGTAGGAGCAGATTATCCAACAAAAACACTGTGGGAGCACAGACAGTGGAGGAAGCAGGATAACTGAGTACAACATTGGGAACAGGTGTGGATAATCAGGGGAGTGGGAAGTGAAGTGAGCAGAAATGAGGGAAAGGAAACAAGGAAATTGACTGAAAATTACAACAAGAACTACCAGTACATAAAACACTACCTGTGGGAACCATTAAGACACCTATAGGAACCATTAGACACCTGAGGGAACCATTAAGACACCTATAGGAACCATTAGACACCTATAGTAACCATTAGACACCTGAGGGAACCATTAAGACACCTATAGGAACCATTAAGACACCTATAGGAACCATTAAGACACCTATAGGAACCATTAGACACCTATAGGAACCATTAGACACCTGAGGGAACCATTAAGACACCTATAGGAACCATTAAGACACCTATAGGAACCATTAGACACCTGAGGGAACCATTAAGACACCTATAGGAATCATTAGACTACTGTGGGAACCATTAAGACACCTATAGGAACCATTAAGTCACCTATAGGAATCATTAGACTCATGTGGGAACCATTAAGACACCTATAGGAACCATTAGACACATATGGGAACCATTAAAACACATCATAGGAATCATCAGACTCCTGTGGGAAGCATTAAGACTCCCATAGGAACCATTAGACTAATTTGGGAATCATTAAACTCCTGTGGGAAGCATTAAGACACCTATAGCAACCATGAGACTCATGTGGGAACCATTAAGACACCTATAGGAAACATTAGACTCCTGTGGAAAGCATTAAGACTCCTGTAGGAATCATTCGACTCTGGTGGGAACCATCAAGATTATGTTTCTTTGTCTAACTGTGCCTAAATAAACACAATGACAGGTCATTCTTTCAACATAATATGTAAAGGGAAGATGTGAGAGATTTGAAAATACATAAAACAAATCTAATCAAAAACCTATTGTTCCATTATATAAAAAAAACATTGCTATGTATATCAAATTGTCCTCCATGGGACAGATATACTACTATAAGGCCAAAATTGCCATGACCTGCTAAGCATTTTGTGCATCATGCCTGACATCACACAAACACCATGTAGCAGCATGACGACAGGTGATGACCCCCTCTGTTGTCGGTGCATGTGCTCTCCTCTCGTCTGTCAGCACACAGGCTCTGCTCTATTGCACTGTCAAGCACAGTGACCCTCTTTGTCTTCCCGATGAACCTCATGCTCTGCACTGCTCCGGTGGACACACTGAAAAGCTCCGCTGCTTCTGCCTCACGCCCATATTCTCGCTACATCCACAATACACTGACCTGTGTGTCCAGACTAGCAATTTGGTTTCACATCATAAGTAATCTGCACTCACATCACATATTTTGTGTGTCTGTGTGTGATATCACTCCTAAAACAACAATGTGAAAAGAAAAGAGCAGGAAATCTGAAGCGGTGTTAACAGCACATTTTGTTCACAGCTCATCAGGGCTTCACAAAGTGTTGATAATTTGGGATATTATTATTTAACCCCTACTGTGCCATGACTGAGGTGAGATCTTTCGCATTTTATTTTTGCTCCCAGTTCTACTCTGTATGCAAGAAAACAAATCTTTTGGCTTGTACAACAAGTGGAATAAATCATGGATTGTGGATTGAGTCATGTATCAGAGAGTCTGAACCTTTCAACTACCCACACACAAAGAAGTGGCATATTCAAGAACAAAAAAAGTACAGAAACTGATATGAGGTTTTGGTTTTAGCCTGTCCAGATAAAAATGGAGCCAGAGTTTTCAAACTGTAATGAAATCCACAGCATTGTAGGTGCTCTGAAAATATTTGGGTTGTGTGGACAGCAGGTGAATGAGAACATGATGTTGCTTTACAATTTCTTCAACTTTTCCAACTCTCCCGAATATAAAAAAAAAAAGTTCCCGAAAATGTCAAGATATGCTGTGTTATTTGCCGCATATCTACGCGAATTGAAAAAGTATATGAAAACAGCTGGATGGAAAACGCAGCTTTAGAGCCAGCTCATCCCCATCACATCGCTCCATCAGCCGTCCAACACTGCTCCAGCGTGAAGCCGTGCAGCTATCCGAGTGAACATAATCAATTCCTCCTTCAATGGAGCACAATGCAGCCATTACAGCCGCTCACACTGCCATCCATCCTGCTGCTGTGCTGCAGTAGCAGTAGCAGCAGCAGCAGAAGCCGGCTGCTCCACACAGATGGGCCTCTGCTCTGCCATGAAATGAGCTCGCTGTGTGCGTGTGCATGCAGCACTCACAGCAGTGGCAGGTGAAGGCAGTGACAGTGTGTGATATATTCTGGATGACTACATGGGAGAGTCAACATGAGACAAAGTAGTGTGGATTTGCATGGTGGTCTGTCAAACTGGAGGTCGCTCTGCTGTCTGCCTGTGCCACATTACCACTAAAAGGACAGCGAAGACATTATTGATGCTCCTGCCGGCTTGTCGTCGTTTCCTGTTTGTCTTCATGCGATCAGGGAAGTTGCAGAAATCAAGGCTCGTTTTGTTCCCGGTAGAAGAAACAGCCTTCACGCAGCGTTTACAGCAGCTTTTAAATTTCCTGGCCTCAATAATCTATAATCATGATTACTGCTTTTGTTCAGGCTTATTTTATTTGATTATGGCCAAATGGAAGGTATTTTTTTTTTTTGTCAAATCGGAGACTAGACACAGAAACAGATGCTATTTTAGGCTCGCTGACTGAAGACAATGCTTGTTTAATGTTGCTTGACATCTACAGTAAACAAATTACTTAATTGAAAAAAAATTAAAATGACTTTCCAAAGCACTCAAACTGATTAATCAGTGTTATATTTATTTAAGATATTTATACATCAGTGATAAAAATCACTGCTGGTCACGTTCATCGGAGTAACGCACGGCACGTTTCCATGACGACTGACCGGAAAAAGACGAGGCTGACTCCTGATTGTTAAAATGTAACGCTAAACAGAGGCACACATACGCAGTACACAGGTACGCTAGTTATTTGTAGTGCTGCTCTTTTCTCGTTTCATAAACAGACCGTTCCAGTTGTAGGTGCGCTAACGGCGCTAAAGGAGCTAAAAGAGCTAACGCAGCTAACTGGTAAACGACGGCTGGACTCCGATGCCGCGGCACATTAACATGACGTCACGCACGTCTTTTTGATGCCGAGTCGTCATGGAAACGCGCCAATGCGAATGTTGTGAACTTACATCTCTGCCCAGACACTGATACATATAATTACAGCGGAGAATAGGGGCAAATAGCAGGGAAGATGACACGTTGATGTTTACGCTGAACAGCTGCTGTCAGAGAGCAGGAAAAAAAGGCAGACAGTGGGAATTAGTCAGTGTGATACAATTTTTTGGGGCATTTGTGGAGAGAAAATGTCTCACAAAAGCAAAAAAATAAAAAGAAAGAAACGACATTGAAAATGTGATTGGTCAGAAAAAAGAGGACTAAAAAAGTCTCACGTCTCGGTTCAATGAAAATCCAACAGACACACAAATATAAACTTCTAGATCTTAAATGAACAGTTGCGTTCTCTTTAATACTGCAGAAAATCACAACCAGCCAAAACAACATATATTAGGCACAAATGGAGCACGTCTTGCATATAAACTTAAAGTGCTTATTGTCTGTATTTTGCAAATGAACAAATTAAACGTCCCGCCACTATGAAAATGAATTAGAGTTGATGCTCTGCTAACTAGCTTGTATCTGGATTTGTTGCCGAGCTGCTATTTACAGACACATTTGCAACTTCTAATGTAAAAATAAGTCAGGTTAACATTGAGCATATTTCAAATTAGCACAGCAATTGTGCAAAATTTACACAAATAAATTGATGGTTTGCATTTTCAAAAGTAAACAAAGAAATCAGCTATTTGGATTATTGTGCTAACTCTATGTGAATATGGAACTAAATTAACTAAATTACTAAAGTAGTCACCTTTTCAGGTTTTTCAGGTTGTGCATGCTGTTGTGTTTGTCCATGATACAGTTCTAGCATGACTCGGCTCGGCTCATTTATTGTGCTTTTCCAAAAGCGATAGTACCTGGTACTTGGTTTCCAAGAGCGATACTAAAATGTGACGTTGACAAACTGGCGGCCACCGATTGGCCAGAGAATGTCGTCACTCGTGGAAGAGTCACGAGTGTGATGTCCGACACAGGAATCGAACCGGAAGAAATATTGACGCAAATCTAATTCCATAAGGAAAAGGGTATTTGCTTGGTTGAAAATATGAAAGTTCACCTCAAGATGCAACAAAACATACACACTTTAAATCTGAACTTCTGCTAGTTTCAAGAACCGCTGTATAATAGTATGCGTCAGCCCCCAAAACACAGATTTGTGTCAAACATACTTAAATCAGGTTTGAATGGCACTGTTAAAACTCTTACACTGCCCTTACACTATCATTTGCCTCACCACAACATTAAAAATGTAAGAACTCTTTACACTGTACACAGAGGCTTTTTTTAAAAATACAGCAGAAGCCGAGGCTCCCATTTCAAGCAACGCATTGCTTTAAAGTGCTTCTGTCAACACAGAAGTCATTACAAGGGCTTACACCATCATTTATCTGTCCCCATTGTTCCCTCTGTTTCCTCTTGTGCCCTCAGATCTGCCCGTTACCTGACTGACACAAAGAAGCAGCAGCAGCAGCAGCAGCAGCAGCAGCAGCAGCAGCAGCAGCAGCAGCAGCAGCAGCGTGTTCTCCAGCTGAGCTCTCCATCTGAGGAATTGACGCTCCCTTGTGTGATTAGGGAAGCAAATTCTGTGGAAGCCTTAAAATCCTAACTTATGATTTATCTGTTTTTCTACAGTTTCCTCTCCAGCCTCAGCTCAGACCGCATTTATGTCGAAAACCTGCTGCTGGGAGCCCAGTTAGACTTGCCTCCTGGATGCTGCACCCCCCATGTTCTCAGTCTGAATGTGTTTGCACACGTGACTGCATGTATTTATTCAGTTCATTTGTTTTTGTTTGAGAAAAGAGTCTGACTCTATGCATTTAACGGTTTTGTTCAATTACTTACTGTCCACTGCGATTAGAAAGATTTGCATTTATTCATTTCTTTCTGTCAAAAACGGGAAGGTTTGAGGGCTGCAACAACAAATAAACAATAGATTAGGCATCAATTACTAAATTAATAATAAAGAGTGATTGTCTTTCTATAAAAACATATATTTTTGTGTCTTCTACGTAAATATTTCTTGCTTTCTTTGCTCGTCTTTGACAGTAAACTGAATATATTTCGTTTGTAGGCTGAACAAGATACAGTACTTGAGGACGTCGTCCGAATACTGATCAACATTTTCAGTGGATTTCATGCACCGAAGAACAAATTGATTAATCAGGAAAAATAATTGACTGATTAACTGGTAATGAAGATAATTAGCTGTACGTAGTCTTCGGGGTTGCACAACGAAACCTCCTGTTTTGAAATCTCGAGATTCGTTCTATTGTGTTGTTCCCAAATCAAAAGTTGAATCATGTTCACAGACTGAACACATTCATTGACGATATATTAATTAATCCTGCTTTAGCTGCCAGGAGGAGTGCACACTGTTGTAAAAACACATCAAAATAGTTTCTATTATGTTGTCATCACATGTTTTTTTTTTTTTTTTGCTAAAAATACATTTGAAACAAATGTTTGAAGACTTAATTAAAACTGCTGTTTTCATCAAGTGATTAAAAACAATGATGTAGGTTACTTTATTATATATATCAACAGAAGGTAATTGTCACGCTGCCGAGTCAAACAAAGCTGTAAAGATGTCACTTTAACTCGAGGTTAGGGCCTTTTTATCAGTGACAGACAACTGGTAACACATCATGGAGCAGTAGTGCTGTTGCTATAGTTACATGCAGTTTTATATACTCTATCTCTTTCTTTAAGGCATACAGCTATGCCATTGTGAGATGGTGTATTTTCTATTAATGCTGCACAATATTGGAGAATGTCCATCTTTTGTGATATGTATGGCCCTGTTGAGTCTTGGTATTAACATACGTCCTCAATAATCCCATAACATGTGGACAGAATTGTCCACATTAATTAAAGTAGCCATATTATACCGTATTTCTCCAAGTTAACCTAGTTCCCTGGTGTCCTAATGAACATGGCTGTAACATGCTTTGGTCTAAATACCTTAAGGATGAAGCACCACAGCAGTTCAATCACCTGCCAAAACAGCCCTGTTCAGAACGCTCTGTTTTGAGTGCCTGTCTCTTTAAATGCAAATAAGACACAGGAAACTACATCACCGGCAGCTAACATCAGTTCGCATTTGGAAAAGCCATCATTTGCCAACTCTAGCCGGCACATTGCCGTCATATATAACATGTACCCACTGGACACGTAAATCCTCTGAGGCTGGAAGTTTGTGTAGAACTCTGTGCTGCACTGTGGAGCCACGAGTAGAATACTTTGCAGACTTCCGCTCTTCCGCTCTCGCGTATTTTAGGAACAAATCGGAGATCAGCGAGACAACAATTGCTCATTGTGACGTTGCAATGAGTGCAGAAGTCAACATCGCGTGTTTTATCTTCTGTACTTAGACTGAGGAGGACCACAAAAACATGGCTGAGTCATCTTTTTCCCCACTTTGCCTACTCATAGGGCCTCCAGAGTCCCAAAGGATTAAAAAGTTGATTTTGCATAATAAGTCCCTCATGCGGTCATTGTGCTAAATATTCAGGTTTTTTTGAGAGAGACAAAGACAGTTTGAGTTCTCATGAACACATGGTGCAGTTGGTTTAATCACCTTTTTTTTTTTTATCTCACCTTGTTTGACTTTCTCATTGTAAATAACACACCTGTGTCTCCGACCTGTTCCTGAAGTTCAAGAACAAGCTGAACACAATGACAATATACTGTATGACACACATGTTCACCCACGGGCGTGTTTTATTAAACACATGTGCGGCGGCACAACTGAGCATTACTGAGCTCAGCCAAATACACCATGTTCCACTGCTTAATGGCTCAATTTAGCCAGAGAATATTACTTATTCATTTGCATAATGGTTCAAATGATTCCGACATTTGTTCGACGCAGAGTAGCGTGATTGATGGAAATTTAATTATGACACCTCCTAGTTATTAAATAGTAATCAAGCTGAGCCACTTATCTTTTATACTTACCTTTAGCACACGAGGGCTTGGAGGAATTAACGGCAGTCAGGACTCTCAAACTGGGAAACAGCTCTTCCCATTCCACTTTCAGCAGAACGCTGCGTGGTTCCAACTGCGGACACAAGGCAAGGCAGCTTTATTTGCATAGCTCGTTTTATACTCGGAGTCATCTCATTGTGCTTTACATAAAAACAAAATAAGCTAAGCATTAAAACACAATTTGAACAAATCCCAATTATATTAAAAAAATACAATAAAATGGAGTATAGGAAAATAGCAAGAGAGAAAGAGCATGAAAACCTCGGCTGAATTAGAGCACAGAACATGATAGTGCTGCATGAAACAATCATTTCAAGAATGTTCAGTGCAGTGAATGATTAAAATTTAAAGTGCTTTAAAAAAGCTCAATCATAAGCATATGAGCTTCACAGCATGGGGGAGTTCATCCATGTACACCTCCCACAGGGGACGGACGGCGCACACTTATATATTAATCCAAAAAGAAATGAAATTTTTTTTAATTCTCTCTCTGTGCGTGGGGGTTGGGCTGGGAGTGGTATGATGAGTTTTAGAGAAACCAAGGTCCAAAATATTTGTCCATACGTGTTCATTTTAGGACAAGTGGAGGGCAAAAATTGAATACAAATAATAATAATGTCTTTAATGTTGTGCCAGTAGGTAATCTGAAAACATCATGTTACCATTATCCTGCCCACAATTGCATCTTATTGAAAAAAACCAAAAAAAAAAACCAGGAAATACTGCCTTTTCAAGATTCTTGAAAACAAGTCAAACAAATGTTGAAGTCTATGAAGTGACAGGTCAACAAGGAGGATGTATTTTTTTTGCTGACACCCTCTCTTGCTCCCCATCAATAAGCCTGCTGGTTACTATATCAGGGCCTTCAAAATCTAAGCAATCAAAGACACAATGGCAGCAGCCTGGAGCGCTGAACTCAAAGTTACTATGTTGTATTTGATCAAAAATGTCACCTCATCTCCCCGTTTACATTCTTTCAAGTTGAATTGTCATGAAAGAGCGAGCAGTGGGACGGAAAGAAAGCAGTGGTCCTGAAGCATAATAGGAAGATCTTTCAGGAGATCTGACTGCATTTACTCTGCTTAACTCAGCTGGGTTTTTTTTTCTTTAATCAAGTCTCCTCTTTAACTATCTTTATTTCACAGAATGAGAGGGAAATTCCTTTTGAAAAGGCATTTAAACGCAGTCATTCTTTGTGGCCCATTGTCAGTGTGTATCACTGTGTGATGCCTGTCTCTGTTTAGTAGAAGAACCACAACATTTTTCTTGGGTATAAGTATACATACTGGGCTAAAAATGTACTCAAGATAAAGTAAAAATGTAGCTTGCTTAAAATAAGAAAGTTACTTGGGGGGGGTTCTTCAGGGGGACACAAATGTCACACTGGTTGTTTTCAATTAAAAGGCAAACCTGTCCTCATCATTCATTCACCTGTCATGTCCTCAAACTCATGGAGCTGGAACAAGCCCAAATACACAACTACACTTTAGCAACCCACGACTACCAATAATGTAAGAGACTATGATAAACAAGCCTAAAGTCACTTATAAATAAGTAGGGATGGGAATCTTAAGGTGCCTCGAGTCAATTACGATTCAGGGGCCAAGATTGGATGATGATGATGCATCTCGAATTGATGCATCTTGATACACTTTCAGTCAGTTTTTTGAAAGCACTTACCCACTGAGATTTGTTTAACAACAGTGCATTTGTAATGAGAAACAAGAGTTTAATTTGTTTCCATTATCATTTCTTAAATGATAAATGAAACTTGCAAACTGGAAAGTTACAACTGCGTTGTAAAGGAGTGAGAATCACAATTCACATATTTGAGACAAAGGTGAGTTTTGCCTTTTTGAACCACCTCTTTTATGTTATTTAACATTTCAATCAGGAGTCGCCAACCTTTTAGAGACCGAGAGCTACCTGAAGGGTAAAGAATAATATGGAGGGCTACCATATAAGCATTTTATGCACCGTTTTTTTTTCAACCATTTAAATTATGAATATTATGCATTCAATTGCATACACATTCATTCCAGTGCTTACTACTAACAATTATCAGTTTTTATAAACAATATCAATGATATTTTACTGAGTGATCATATGGATACATGCAAGTGAGGTTAAGTGAGCCTGCGGGCACCATATTGGCTGCCTGCGGCCATATTGTGTTTGCTTTCTCTGTTTATATATGATTTAAATGAATGAATAATAAGGGAAGAATAAAGCAGTAAAAAAAAAAGTTGCAGAGGAGGAACACCTATGTCATTACAGCGAGAAAGTTAAAATACAGTTATTAGAGCGGTGAAACTTCTAACGTTGCTGACTGATGCTTCAGATACATTAAAGAAGGAGGGAAAACAGGGCACTAAAATATCAATATGAGATATGAACGATGGTGGGTGCTCCCTCCCTGTAAAAATGCTGGTGGCGGGAGCCACTCAATATTCATCGATTAGAGATGCTGCAACAGTAGGAGAGAGAGCTGACGCTCAGTGAGAACGCTCCTCGTCGAGCTCCCTTTTTTGTTTTCCTAACCCTGCAAATTAATTCTTTTGTCTACAAGGCAATTTATTTCACAGATGAAACAGCCTGTGGCTAATCCACGACCCCGCGACGCCTTTTGCTGTAGTTTTTGTTTTGATTTTTGTCTCTTACTTACGCGCCAGGGTGTTAATTAAGGTGAACGTGCCGTCAGCCTGACCCTGATCGTTCCATTCTTCTTCTGTGGGTGAAAAAAAAATGGTTGATAATTGAGCTGGTTCAGGTGAACTATTATTGAGTATGTTTACATAACTGGAATGGAACTGAACTGTTGTGGTAGTCTGACTTTTAAAATACAGTTCAACAAATGTTATATAACATTATGTCTTTCCTTTTTCTCTCACCCACCTCTCACCCCAACCTGTCTAGGCACATCATGGGTCTGGTTCTGTCAGAGATTTCTTCCTGTTAAAATGGAGGTTTTTTGGGAATAAATGGTTGGCAAGGGCTGCGATTGTTCCTCAGGACAGGCCGAGCTAAGCTGCTCTGTGCCGGCCACTGTGCGCACCGAGCGCCCAGAGAGGCGGAGCTGATCACCGCCAACAACGTCGCTGCCAAACTATAAATACGTCATATCTCAATACACACAGCACATGTTTAGACCCTACATGACTAATTTTTCACCAAAATTATCTTAAAACTGCGTTTCAGGACACAGAAAAGTGAGAAACGGCCACTGTTATTCCACTGCAACAACAACAACAGTCCTTGGCCGCGTTTCCCAGATTCGTTAAGAAGCTCTTAGCGCTAAGATCTTCTTTGGAGCGCTCTTAAGAACGCTGTGAAAGAAGAACGTGTTTCCCAGAATTGCTCTTAGCTTAAGAAGATCTTTCACTAGGAAGGAAACGTAAGATCGAGCTGACCCAATCTTAACAGCCTTCTTAGCGATCAAATGTTCAGTGATCACAGCCGCTAGGGGCGTCTAGATTTCTAGGTTACAGTGATCAAGCCGCATCAGGGAAATTTATATTTTCCACTTTTTGAAATAATAAAACAATGTTCAATGTTGAAATGCGCTCATAGCTGTGGACCACTGGCGCAAGAAACATAGACTAATAGTAGAGAAGAAAAAACTCTTATTGAATTACACGTTTATGAGTTTATAGTACTATAAAATATATAAAAAAACATCAATAACCCTGTGGCATTTCACAGATATCAAGGAAACAGATGTAATTGAGCACAGCTGAACCTAATCCAGAGAGGCTTCACCTGCTACTCTATATAAAAGCGTTGCCAAAGTCCACATGTGTGAGAAACCATGGCTGCAATACAGCACATTCTCGCTGCTAATCAACAGCGTAGCCGAGCGCGGAGCCAGACAGGCTTTTTCAATGCAAAATGATCCACACAATACATGGTTGAAAAGGAAACCAAAGTTTATTGAAAGCATAATGAGGGAGGAGGGGTTGCGTCTCCGGCTTTACTGGGCGTCTGCATCACCTGCAATGAAGGGGGATTGATTAATGAAATTGAACGGGATACATTGCGTAATGCAGATAAAAAAATAGAAATGTCCCGTACCTGAATCCTGGGGAAGGATGATTGGAACGGAGATGGAGGGACGGTTGAACTGCGCCTCGGCAAGTGCCAGTTGTCTCCGGTGCAGCTCTAACCTCTCCTGCTTCATCCGGACCATCTCTTCCTGAAGGGCTGTTTGTCTTACGAGCTGGCCCTCTATCCCCCGCAGCACCACCAGCTTCTCCCTCTCCAAGCGCACCAGCGTCTCGCTGCAGGTGCAGGTGGTTATTTCAGGCCGCCTGGTTAAGCCTCCCCGCATGCAACGCGGACACCGGGCCCTGCTGGTTGGCGCACGGGGACAGGGCACGGCTGTGTGGGGTCGTTCTCTCCTGTGGGCGTGCATGTCCCTGCTCCGCTCCCGGATGGCTCCTCTTCCTCACTTTCTGAGAGGCCCTCGTCCCCCTCAACATCAATGCCCCCTGTGATGCCTTCAGAGGCCGTCTTCCCGATTATGGACAGGACTTTCTCTTCATCGGGAGTGAGGGTCGTCCCACCCGGTGCTCCACCACCCGTGCCCATGGCTTCCCTCCTCACCTGGGCACTCTTCTTCTTGGTCTGGCTTTGGAATTCCTGCCACTTCTTTCGGACAGCACCCCAGTCACACAGGCCACATGGGCTGGAGGGGGACATCTTCTCTGCAATAGCCTGCCATACAAGGTTCTTCACCGTGATGTTATTCTTACCTTTCGTTCCACCAAATAAAACTTCACGGTGCTGCCACACCTCGTCCACCAACACGCCCATCTCCTCCGCGGTAAACGACGGTGCCCGCTTGGTTCTTTTGCTGCCGATTTCTTCCATTGTCACATGTGTGTGCCATTATTCACGGGGGTATATATGCGCTAATGGGCTTGATTACTACTTGGATACACCTGATGGCACACACACACACGTTATCAAAATTAACTTAATGCTATATCCACGTGCAAACACTTTGTTTGAGCGGGAGAGACAGGCGTGCGTACCATAGCATTAATTCCTGCAGGTGCCCCTGAGCCTAATTGCACCTGTGTGGGAGGACCACGGGGCGATGTGTGTGACTCGTGCTGATAAAGCGGTGGGTGATCGATTTGCCTGGCATCGATTTATTCAGTTTCAGCACCACCGTGGTGAACAGCTCTCGTTAAGAGCTTCTTAAGAAGCTTCTTTGGCTTGATCTTACGGTTCTCCTAAGAAGGCAGTTAAGAACGCGTCTGGGAAACACCCGTATCTTAGCGCTCCTTCTTAGCCATTCCTTCTTAAGTCCTTAAGAAAGATCGAATTTGGGAAACGCGGCCCTTATCTCTCCGACGCCATTGCTCACTGTAGCCAAAAGCACAACAACCTTGCGAGCTGATCGGGCAGGAAATTGCAGTGCATATCCGTCACCTCGACGGAGAAGTATGAAGGCTCAAGGGGTCTCCGTGGTTACGCAGTCGGATAGCGCATTACGCAGTCGGAGAAGTATAATGTGGCCAGAAAATGAGGTTGGAATTAAATGACTATTGCATATGTTCAACTGAATGAAAACTGGCTTCGGCTCCAGGATCAGGAAGCAATAGAAGAAGGAAAAGGAAATTGTCATTATACAACCCGAATTGCACGAACGAAATTTGGGCTGATCAAAGCCACTGTGATTGCCGCCATACTGTTAGACAGAAGAAAATTACAGCGGCAAGAAAAAAATGTGGCAAAAATCCAGAATGGTCAATTTTAGGACTAACAAGGAGTCTGAATTTATGCTGTGCCATTTTAAAGAAATTAAATATTTTGAAGTTAATGGATTGTAGAAAGACACAGAAAGGTGCTTGACATCACAGCAACTTGGCTGCCAGCTAAAGTTGTTTTGGTCTGTGATGCGACAGCTCAAGCAGAAAACACCTAATACTAACAAGCTGAAAAGGGGGAACGGACTCATGGAGGAGTCGCAGCTGTAGCGAAACTTAACTGTGCATGGAAATGTACTGATTGCTTCGTTCTCTGCTGTGTCTTAAAGGGCCTCTTCAGCCCTTTCAAATGATAATATAAAGCTGCCTTATTCAAACCACTTTCACATCTAAAATATACATCGCACAGAGGAGCTCACAGCAAGGGTGAAGGAGAAGCAGGGTATGCTCTGCCCAGCAGGAAGCCTCTGCAAGAGCGATCGAATTTAACTTTGTCTTTTCTTTGATTATCGCTGGATGTCAGCTGTCACTGTATGGCCGCCAACTACCGTATTATGCTCCTTAGCTGCTCTGCTTCCTCGACGCACATGAAATACAAGCACACGCTAGAAGACAAAGAAGAGCACACAGTGCACACACACACACACACACACACACACACTGTCTGTCTTTCACGTGACACTTTTCCTTCTGTCTGATCAGCTGCTGCGTTTCAAAGTAAAGAATCTTAGCTTCCACATGAAAGCAAAGGATCTTTCACACCTTCCACCTGCTTCTTTCCTCTCCACTGCTCACTCGCTCCGCATCCTCTCTCCTGATTGCCTCTCGAGCCATCTGCTAGATTAATTGATCAAAAAGGCCCAGAATGTTTTCCCAACACTTTGTGTGATTTAATTTGGGACAACCAGAGCCGTCATACATTATTTCAACCATCGCCCAGCATTTTTTTTATGAACTCTTCTGTCTAGTTCGCTTTTTCACTCTTGTTCCGACTCTTTCATTGGCATTATGGTCAGAGCATGACGCAGAAGGCAGGACAACAACTTTTGTACTATCTGCAATAGAACAGGTATATTTTGATTCACTGAGCATCAGAATGGAGAAGAAGGGATGGGCCATTACCACTTTCGGTTAAAGATATCACAGCCTTAAATTTGACACAGACATTGACTTTGATTAGAGTCCAGCTTTAACCAGCCACTTCAAAAACATTATACTTGAACAGCCCACACAAATACAGGTCGTATAATGATGGTGTTGCATGTACACTCTTAGAAATAAGGGTTCCAAAAGTGTCCTTCTACAAGGGCTGAGGTTCTACCTGGAACCATTTGCTTCTTTCAAGGGTTCTTGGTAACACTAATGGTTCCAGTAAGAACCATTTTGATCCAGAGAAGCCTTTAAAACCCCTTTCCTGAATAAAGGGTTTTAAAAGGGTTCTTGGTGGAACCCTCCAAGAGTTCCAGACGGACCCTTTATAAAAAAGGTTCTACCTGGAGCCAAAAAGGGTTCTCCTATGAGGACAAGCCGAAGAACTTTATATGGTTCTACTTAGCACTTTTATTTCTGAGACTGTAGGGCTGTATACTGTTAGGATATTATATCGATATTGATACTCTTAACGATACTTCATGTAATTTTGGGTGAAAAATAAAGACATTATAAGATGTTAAAAGTTTCAGCTCCCTAAAGGGGCCCCACGTCAATCCCATGATCCCACCTTAAGTTAACCTGTGTGCCGGTGTGTCCTTAACCCCACGTCGCTCCTGATGGCTGTGCAGGCGACGTGTGAATGGGTACGACTTAACTAAACTCCTATATCCCAAAAAAAGATACTGTTGAGTGTATATTTGTACTGTAAATGTTAAGTTTGCAATCACACATGAGATGTTTAGCTGATGCTCTCAGACGAAATTGGCTGAGAGTGAAGGAGCAGGTGGTGATTTGATGTTTTTGTTTGCAACGAGGACGCGCGGCTGTTCTGTGGGGTCAAATGTGGGACAGCACTTCAGCTCACAACACAGTTTCCCTGCTCGTACTCGATGTATAACCTCAGGTTATCTTGGGAAGCATGACTTGTTTGAGTGTTAGATGTAAACTCTCACATTGAATTTGGCTTTGATATCCAAGAATATTATGTGTATGTGTTCACCCTCTTTTCAAATATAGGGAATGTGCCAATCACTCCAGCTCTTTTTTCCCACCACTGCCCTACATACAGCGGTATTAGAGTGCTCAAACAAGCTCTGACAAAAGGCCAAGCAGAAAAAGGGGTTAGATGAACCGTTGCGTTGGTCTTTTTCCACAGACAACTCCATTTAGTGATGGCTATTCAGATGTGAAGGATATTAACAAACATCATAAAAAGAAGTGTTACAGATACTATTGAATAAACAGTAAGTTTCCCCTTTCCTGACATTAATATGGACTTGATCTGAACTTTAGGACAAAAAACACCTTTAAGGTCAATTTAGGGAACTTTATTAGTAAAAATTTAATCCACTACACATTTGTATTAGTGTATAACAGCTTTAAAATAGCCTTAGAATGCTTTAGATGTCACAAATTCCTACACACGTCACAGTCAGGAACCACCATAACAACTGGCTTTGGTAAACTTGTTAATAATTGGCTCTGGATGTGAAATTGCTTAACAAAAGTCTACAGTGACTTGGGTACATTTTAAAGGTCAAACAGTCAACCCGCTGTGTATTGCTAATCTCTTTTTCCCTGCAACATATTGTGCTTCCGAAATACTTTATCATCTCAAGTCCCGTGAACTTTACCCAAAGCCATTCCATTGCACTTTGCAGTGAAACTAATTTAGTTTGGTTTGTGAAGTCACATGGATTGATCGACAATACACTTCCTGCAAAGAGGACAAGGACAGTCTTGGCTATTTGGTAGCAAAGCAGAATTCGTCTTTGACACCTTGTCTGTTCTCCTTCTTAACTTTCTGGAAAACACACTCGAGAACCCAGTCTGACATCATGGCATATGCAAATGTTTTACTTATTCTGGTGGTTGCTTTTAAGTCTCCCCAATAAAAGATGCCACCTGACTGTCAGAACAAAAGCAAACACACGGCACACATCAAAGTAAACAAAAATGTACGCTGTCAGTATGGACGTCAATTTGCAAGTGACAATCAACTCTGGTTTTTCCAAAACTGATTTGTTCATTGCGAAAGTGCGCTCCGTCGAGAGAGAAAGAAAGGAAAATATGGCCTATATGTAAAGATGCCAACCTAGTTTGACTGTGATGAGGAAATGTAAGAATGACTGGAGACGGGGAAGAAAAATCAACATGAAATAAGAGTGCAGGTTTTTGACTGATACTCATGTCACTACTGTAGGTAGAGCTAATGTAGGCACACACACACGGCTTGGAAATAACAAATGAGCAATGTGCCAAACAAGGACGATGGTAACTTTTAGACATCAATAAGAAGTCAGCATTTGTGTGTTTTCCATGTGCATGAAAATAAGGAGAGACAGACAGAGAGAGAGGCAGGAAAATGCAATCAGTGTGTGTATGAGGTTTCTCCAGAGTGAGGATTTAGGTCACTTAAAGAATACGGCTGAATCAGCAACACTGCCACCACCGCTGAACTTAATCTACTGAAAAGTCCTGCAGGCGGATACAGAGTGAGAAAGAGAGGAAGGGAGCAAAAAAAAAAAGTTGAGGGTGTCAAATAGGAGGTGAAGGGAAAGAGGAAGCAAAGGGAGGGTGGGAGAGGAGAAGGTGAAAAAAGAGGAGGGAGGAAAGGAGATAAAGCAATAGATACTGACAAGACGGAGGGAGAAGAGGAGGAGGAGGGATGGGCAGAGATGGAGGAGGCGAAAAAGCAGTGGGTGAGAGACTTATCGGAGGAGACGGCGGGAGCAGGAGGGGAGATGTTAAGAAGGGAGAGAGCATCAGAAAGAGATAGAGGGAGGAGTGGAAAGAGGAGTAGCTGCTTATTTCTTTATCTTCTGACGTTAACTCCATTTCTGTCTTATGTTCCCACATCCGGACTTTCATTTGTGCTTCAACACACACACACACACACACACACACACACACACACACACACACACACACACACACACACACACACACACACACACACACACACACACACACACACACACACACACACACACACACACACACACACACACACACACACACACACACAAACACAAACACAAACACACACACACACAGAAGGAATATTTTTGATTTGAATCCTGCAACAAGCCATGTTTCCACCGAGTGGAAAGGTTTGGTTTGTTTCGGTACCTATTGTTTGCATTTCCATCATGAATAGTACCAAAATATACAGACCCAAATATGGGCTTTTAACTCTTTGGGAAAACATTTACCGATAAACCGGTAAACGTAATTTTCCAGTCAAAAACATAAAATAAAATGCAACGATCAAAGTTACCCCCGGTGGCTACTTTGATCATTTTGGGTTGGCCTCATCTAAACAACAAGACTACGTCCGCTAGTTATATGCGGTCAATGCTTTAGAGGAGTAGCTACGAGATGCATTCAAGGAACTAACTAAATACCCACTCTTGGTGTGATCAAAGAACCATTCTATAAGAACCATACAAATTCCCCTACTTCTGTAAACACACATGCAGTTCTCTAAACAAATGCCTAATGCTGCCACCAATGTACTCTAGCGACTTTTAAAAAATCAGTTGTAGGGAGGACTGTTGTGCTCCCAACGAGTAAAAAGAAAATCTCCAAAATCAAATGCAACATGAATTAAGACAATATTTGTCTTAAGGAATCTCGGTGGACAGAGAGATCTCCAACTGATGATGAAAATCTTTCACTTTCATTTGGCAGCGCCGACACTGACGCGCAGTAATTATCACTGCAGAAATTGAGATGTCAATGTAAACACAGGCACATATAAATTCTACAGGGTGCAATGTAACTGATGGCATTTACTGACCTTTTATACACAATCACAAAGCACTGCCACATACTGTGTTTGTTGCCATTTATAAGCACGTGGAGCCATCTCATCCTGTATCTGTGGTTGTCCATTGGTTAATCTAGTATTTTAGCTGGATTATGTTTTAAGAAAGACAGAAATCTCACTTTTCTTATACCTATTTTGCACTGAAAAGCCCCATGTTACCTTTATTGTAATTAAAATGTCAGCTTGCACATTGACATTTACTCCTTTGCTTGTTTTAATTTCAGCAAACAAAGCAAACCGCAACTAGAAAGGACCTGTGGGAGGGCACAGACCACCAGCAACTCATTTCCTTCACCTACCCGGCATCATTTGAAATTCATGGACATCAACACCAACAATTTTATACTGATTTCATTTCATTATCCACTTTTAAATCTCCCTCAGGACAAATTTTTACAACTGCACTTTCACAGGATTGAGTGTCTGAATATTACCATTGCAAACAGTTTATGGTATAATGTTTTTGAAACATGATTTTTGATCCTTATTTTACTGCTTTTACTGTTTTATTCATGCTCTGATTACTATCTCCATGTTTTCATTTGAGTATGTGTTCAGTAAAGCACTTTTATTTACAGAGAAAATACATGCAGAATAGATTGTATTTTAAATAAGATTTGCACCAAAGGTCTAACAAACACCACTTGGTGCACAGTCTGCCAGAATCTATTAGAAGAAGAAAAAGAAGCAAAATCTACAGAAATGGGTTGAAACATTTTTACCTCCTCCAAGAAGGCTGGATGAAAAAACTAAGACAATGCTGTGCTGCTTTATTTCAACATGGTTGACTTCGGGTAAGATCCAATCACACTTTAAAAACAAATTAATCTGTTATGTTTTCAACAATTTACATCGACATGTCGCCATTTAGCACCCAACTCATGATCAAAAAATCTCCCCTTTCTGTCACTGTGCATTCAGTTCTGTCACCACACCACTAGATGGCAGACATGCTATGCACTGCTGCCGAGTGCTCCTCTCCCTCGGCTGAACCTAATGGCATGTGGCGGCTGGTACCTGTGAGTAATGCTGCAGGAAAATGCGTTCCATAACCTATTGTTCTTATTAGAAAAGAGGAGGAAGAGAGGAGAGGGACACAAACAAAAACAAACTACAAAGAGGAAGTGGTGAGGACAGAGGGAGGGAGGGTTGGCAAGTGACTCCATAGGAGAACGTCATAGGTGAAGCTTGAGCGAGGAGAATGGGGAGGTTGACAGAGAGACGCTGATGGAGCTGGATGTATTTAACACACGCACGCACACACACACACACACTGAGACACAAGCAGAACACGCGCCAAGTGAGGAGATCCACTTTACATCCACTTAACTGCAGAAAATGTGTGTTTAATGTGCGTGTGTGTTTGCAGCCCAGGTGAAACTGATTGGTAAAGTCATTTCCATTGTGCTGCATGTTACTGCATCTACTTCTTCCCATCTTAAAGCTGCATTATGGAAGAGATGTATCGCATTAGGCCATGAAATGACCACGGTTTTGTCATTAGGGATGAAGGAAGCATGTTAAACTGAGATACTGGCTTCATTGATAACAGTGGCGCAACCGGAAATATTTACAATTAAATATCGGTTTCCTAGCCCCGCAAACTCTGTTTTTGTTTTGAGTGTGTGATTTGCTCTGTTGCACCACCCACTGCCTCCAACCCAATAACACAGCTCGTAGCACTTTGACACCTGGTTTTCCAGAAGAGTTACTGTGTGTTCAGATGAAAAAAAAAAGAGAAGGAGGAGGAAGAGGAGCAGCGATTTCTTTTCACCACCAACCACCGACTGTGTTGTAGAGCTCCAGGTGACCACAAACTGCAGCTGCAATTTTGCAATTGCAATCATGACAACAACTTATTTTTTCAGGTAAGGCCTAAAGTCCTGGTTATTATGATATTCATATCATAAGCCGAATAAAATCTTTCCACTTGCCCTTTCCAATGTTTCCAGTCCGATACAATCAGAAAGTTCTTTTATCCACTCTCAATGATGGAGTGTCCACACTCTTCCAACATAGTGCAATAGCTCTCCTGGCTTGAAGAAGTCCAAAATCTGGAGGTTTAGTCTGTTTCGAGGTTTGAATACAGTCTTTCGGACATATTCCTAGCACACAGAGTTTTGCATTTAAAGGGATTTTGGTCTTAAAGATTTCTCACAGACATTTATAACATCCTTCAAGCAGTCTCGAATCTTATATTCCCATAGACAGTGAAATAAACTAGCTTTCTCATCCAAACATCTGGAATGTTAGCAGACGTATAGGAGTTACATACGTTTTCATTAACCATTTGTAGTCAAGTGCACTTTCAAACAAGCATTGTTCAAATCTATCACGTCATGTCCTGTCTCTTCTAAATTCGCAAGTGTTATTTCCTCGAGTTTGGACAAGGGTGGCATATATATGGGACACACACTTAATCAAGCACAGTTAGCTGTAGCTATGAGTCGGAAATCACGAATGTCACGATACCTAAAAAGGCCTCACTGCTGCATTTGGATAAATTGGTTTGAAAGCAGAGAGAAAATTTGCATAAAGGGCCAACAACACAGTCTTTCTCATACGATATTATATTATTGTAAAATAAAAATAACATTGTAATGTTATGTATGTGCAGTATTGCGTGTCGCTGAACACAGGGTGTGTAAGTGTAGCATTGTTCACAATCTGGCAACCACAAGAACCTTGAGGGAGGGGAAAAGCTGCCCAACAGCACCCACCCCCCCACCTCCCCCCAATGGGTAGCAATTAGCCAGAGCTAATGGCGAGCCACAGATATATTTAACAAAAATTAAAGAGAGAGTGCTTTAAAAAATGCAAGTGTCCACACGGGGATAGCCCGCAGAAGTAAATAAAGCAGGATTTGCAGTAATTAGATTCCTGCTGGTGAATCCTTCCCATCTCACAGTGATGTACTGAGGCACACAGGAAGCAACTGGATCAATCAGCATGAAGGCTGCATCTAAAAAATCTCTGGCTACACTCTCACAGACAGCAGGAGCGAGTGGATGCACTCGCCTCTTCTTGAGGGCGTACAGTACGCGGCGTAATGACGCAGCGTGGGCTCTGTGCGATGCTCACATGAAATCTAGGAGGATACTATAGATCCCCTAACTCAACCTGGCCATGTGATTACTGAAAGTGTGCCAGTGTCACACTGGAATACACTGGCAGATATTGAATATACTACCACACACATAATTATGTTTGTATAGTGCATAATTTAATTAAGACAAGGGCCTGACTTTAGAAAGGCCACCAATGTTTTCACGGCAGCCAGAAAGAACATGAAGTGGAAGCTTACAACTGAAAAAGAAGAAAAAAAAACCCCAGATGCATACATCAATAAAAAAGACAGAGGGAAATGTCAGAGAGAATTGGAGAGTGGAGAGAGTTGTGAAAGAGAGTTGACATCCTTCCTGGGATGTGGGGTCCTCTGTGGTTCCCTGACGCGCTTGGGGAAGGAAGGAGTGAGCGGACGAGTCCTCCATTTACTGCAATCTGCAGTCTCGCCATTAGATGGCACTAATTCTTACACACTTGCCCTTTAAAAGTGAATCTCATAATATGCGATTCGTGGTCCACGATACAACGATTCTGTGATAATCAATACACTGAAGACAACAAAATGTCCGTTAAGTCAAAAGTGCAGGATTTATTTATTTATTCACAACATAGAGAACAAAGTACATACAGTATCCGTATAAAATGCGGATGGGGCATCCATGGGGCATTTAGTTGAGCAGCACCACTGTGAGGACTTACTTACTTTAGAGTGGCTTAATTTGTTAATTAAAATATCGATATTTTCCCTGGCGTATTGATTATCGCGTTGCACGAGGAAGGGCGACGATAAATCACCAAATCGATATTTTGGCCCACTCGTAGTACGTCTTATTTCTTGTTTTTGTTGAAAGCTGGACTGTAATTGACATGATTTAACAGCAAAGAACCACGCTTGGTACACCTGATATATTCCACATGTCATTCATGTCAGCTCTGTTGTATTTCATTTCAGCCTCTTCCACTGAATTATCTGAGCCCCCCCCCCCAAGGAAAGATTTAGCTGTCAGTCTGACACCTGCCCACATATGTGCACTCCACCATATCAGAGCAGCAAATAGGGGCAGAAAAAAGGAATGGATTCTGTCTCTGCCACACCTAATCATGTAACAAACATCTCCCACCACCTCCATTTTCTCAAAATCTCCCTCATACCACCCCCTGTGTCTACATTACAGGTACATTTCATATCCTCCTCCTCTGCTTTTACACTCCTCCTTTATTCCCTAATGAAAAACAAAAGACTTTGTTTGTGATTACTCATACGCAGTACTTTCTCGACTGTTACTGTCTCCTGAGAAGCTCCACAGTGCAGCTCATATACAGTGAGAGGCGCAGAGTGGAACCAGTCTCTTCACTGGCAGCTGAATAGGGGTGCCACATTAAAGTCCTCGTGACCTTTGGATGACATGGTTGGGGGTTTGAAACGACTAATGGGCTAAAAACGAGCACAGGCACAGTGAGGCGCCCATTTACTGGCTGCAGCGCCTGCATGTGAAGCAAAGAAGCTGTGGTGGCAGTGAAGCTGCTGCACCACGCAGGTATTTCTGGCTTGAACAATCGCTGCAAAGATTGTGATAAACAACTAATTTCAGAGCACAAGTGCAGATAAGCTTGCGTTCATAACTTCTGTGACGACAATAAAAGAATCTCATGGGGTTGAATTATTGACTTGAGTTTAACTGAAACGTGAACAAAAGTAGACAAAAGTAATATCTTTCAACTATTTATGCGTGTAAAATACAGAAAAATGCAATAAGAAGCACTTCTACGATCTATTTATTTTCCTTTTATGGTTGTAGAATTGTCAAAAAAAATTTCACTTCTGCTCCTTTTCCACAGATAATTTTCATTTTCAAAATATGGCAGTTATTCAACCATTTAGGAATTACGAAATCATGCTAATGAGAAGTATGCATGCCAAATCCTGTCAGCGAAAACAGGATGGTTACAAAAGAGTTAAGTTGGTATAATAAACTTGTCAACATACAGTTGGTGAAAAGTGTGAAAAGTATTTTAAAGTTGCAAAAAACAACAAGTGTACATGTAAGATGGACATAATGTATGATTTAGTTTAAATTTAAGAAAATGAAACAAATAGACAGTTTGTCAAGATTCTGACTAATCTTGCTAAGATTTTGCTTAGAAAAGACAAGACAGTCTATCTAGCTTAGTACTATTTGCAGAATCATTTAAAGCGGAACTAGACCGGAAGTTCCTATTATCGCTGTTTTTTTGGTGTGTATCTGCGTCATTACCTTGTTTACCGTTCCAGAGGGGGGAGCTGTGCTTCTGAGAGCTGGTGTGCTGAATAGTACTGGCCAATCACAAGACTGTCTTCTGGGGGTGAAAGTTCACTCTGAAATCTCGAAGCAGAAAAACAGCGTCAGAAAAGAGGATTTCTATCGGCTCGTTTACAGAAACTAGGAGGTTTTTGACCATAAAAACAAGTTAATATATGTAAGTAGACCTCCATAACTAACATTTATGTGCAACAGGACCACTCTATGTGAGCTTTAAAAAACAGAAGGAACAAGAGGTGTATATTCAACTCTGTGTTGTCACCCAGTCATTACTACAAAGTTGACTGTTTATGTTAATTGTCCCAAAGTGGGGGAAAAAATAGATTGCGCTGACACAATGCTAATGTGTAAAAATGCTACTGAGCATCTTGACGGCACTCAAATGGCAAAGCACTGGATTTATTGTTGCGCTCACTCTCCGAGTGCCAAAGATATTTAAAAAAATGGTTTCATCCATTTATATGTGCATTATCTTTTGTCAAAGTCTATTATTGTCTCATTTTATCCTTCCTTCACGAGACCTGTCACCCTGACATCCACTTATAGCAGCTTCTTGACAAATGCAATCACATGAAACTGACATGTGGAAAAGTAATCAACACTCACTTTGCATCCATCTGCCCTCTCGTCTATTGTAGCATTGTTTGTTATTGCCCTCCCTCACTTTGCCTCAGTTTTTTTTATTCTTCTCTGTTACTTCTGCACCCGTGGGAGTGTGTAACTGCGTGATCCAGATGTGGATTTCTTTTGTTCCTGTCATCGCATCTGTGCAGCGATGAATTCCTGTTCACCATCACCATTTCACGACCTCGGTTACATGACAGATACAAACCCAGACACGTGTCTGGGTTTCACGTGTTTTCACGAGCCTACACGAAATAAACGTGTATGTGCATGTGTGACGTGTCAAGGACCAAACTGTGTTCATCCAAAGGATTGAACTAATGTGACCTTTTCTGGCTGGATACCAATACTTTGGGTTATGGACTTTACCAAGTTTCAATGACAAGTTGCTCAAATGCTAATACATGAGATAGGACATGCAACTAGATGTAAAACTGGCAGAGTATGTAGAATCTTAGTAAAAAATGTGGTGCTACTGTCATGAACAACCAATCCAGCTGTTTAAATTGGTATCAGATCAACAACCAATACCTGCTCCGAATAGGTGCATCCCAGTTTATCTCCACCTACTGTGTCACTCCATGACATGCATGCAATTATGAGTGGGGTGGATAAGAGGCGCATCAGCATTTACCTTCTAATAATCCATATTATCCATATATCATGAAGAGCCTGGAGTGAACATATAAGGGCAGGAGAAGGTGATAGAAGGAATATGAGGGACACATGTGACAAAGGAGGTAGAGAAGCCATTTCCAGGTTCAAAATTCCATACTTAAGACTTTCAAGACCAGCACAAGCACCCTGGATATACTTCAAGTCAATTGACCTCACTGCCAGCCACTGCTTTTATTCTGCACTGCACCTTAAGTCTCTCAAGACCACCATCACGGCATTTGCGGCCAAATTAAATTGGTAACATCTGAATCAGTACGTCAGAAAGACGTAGCTCATGATTTTCTGCCATAAAGATGTTCTTTTATAGCAAAGCCCAAAAATGACAGGACTGAATATTACCGTATATTATAATATATATATTATATATAGTGTCACATCTGCACACAAAGAGATGTGTTTGACATTCTAGAGCAACATCGACTTTAAAAGCCACTTTGAATGCGCTTATTATTCGAAAGCACTTTGTGAGATGCCCCTGGTTTGGAGGAGTACAAAGTGAGAATCGACTGCAATCACAGCAACAAAAGGTGCCGCTGACTTGTTTTTGTACCTCCACCACCTCAATCCTTACGCCATTATCATGCCACAGTGTTAGTATGAACAAGAGTTGAAGGATAACTCAAGTTCATTTAAATTAAACCGAGTTTTAGAAAAATGAACTCTCGTAAAGTTACAGGGCATTTCCGCGAGACAGAATAAATAATGGCCCGCGGGCTTTTTTGCGACACATGCTGATGTGTTTTACACACCTTCAAGTCATCAGTCATGGGGACTCGCCACCAATCAATGAGAAGTGTATCCACCGTGGAAGCGAGCTCCACAAGGACAGAGTGAACAACAACACAAACAGATTTGTGATCTAAATGTCCCGTCTTGGTAAACACTGCTACTCTAACCCGTTTATGACCTCCCCATCTCATAACTATTTTAAATGTGGCTCATGTCTACTTTTAATGCATGACTAAGGAGTTGCTGATGAAACAGTGTCGCTTCTTTGACCATATTACAGAAATACAAGGCGTAATGCACCCGCCCCTGACTGCAAGGAGGAGTAACTGAGGCAGTAAAAGGCTTTGTGTAGGTCAGTAAAATGTGCAAATACCTCCTTATCCTGATGCTTCTTTTTTGGAAAAAGGAGACTTTTCATTAGAAAACTCATAAATGGCACAATAAATTCTCGTGTAGAAACTGGAGGCAAAGGGAGATTACCTTCGCCGTGCCACGAGCAAGTGGAGAGAAATCTCTCAGACACATCCAGACACTTATCAGCTTCACAAATGACACAATGCTGGTACTAGGGGTACTTAAATATTAATTCCAGGCTTGGTTAATATAAAAATAAATCCTTTCGCTAATCATGTCTGGAGATGCTTGCCGGTGGTAACAAGGTTTTGTGTAAATTACTAAAAGATTAGTTCCTTGGCTGGTTTATCTACAGCTGCAAACTGCAGAGGTGCTTTCTTCAAGTACTTTCAATTCCTCTCTAACTTTCCAGTGAGAAATGTAAGGCTTTGCTCTCTCTCTCGCTCTGTGTGTGTGTGTATGTACTGGAAATGTAGCATGTCCTCTGAAATCCAGCGATTGTCTCTGGTGAAACAAGATAGTGTTGGTGCTTTGAAGGTGTAATGCTGTGACAGGACGGTATTCATTTTGGGATATTGGACATTTGTCACATGTGACAAGGAGATGTTGTTAAATCACTGGATTAGGAGCATATTAGCCGAGGTAGTTTTGTCAGTCAAAATCACACCTAAGTTGTATTTACCAGGAAATAAACTTGGCGGGGTTTAAGTTTCACTCTCTGTCACTTAGCAACACCCCATAAACTCTGAATACCTGCCTTTTAAATTGACAATTTGGTTTGAACATGGTGATAAAATGAAGCAGAGCTTTGTTTCAAAGAGAGACAAAAACAGTGCGGAAAAGCACCTCAACAGATTACCTGCAGCTAAAAGCCTCTTTTTATATGATAAAATACTGAAGGGCTTTTGAATAATGTGCTTAATAGTGATAGAGCTTCTTCGCCTGTAAGGGCGGAACAGTTGTAAAATCCTCATAAAAACAGGAATCTATCATTATCTCATCTCCTAACCTACATCACTATGGTTAAAGGGGATAAATATAAGATGTAAAATAAACACAAAAACGACCTTTAGTGTTTAAAACGGTTACTGCAGTCTCAATTCAAACGTTTCCTGAATAAGCAAACATGGAGCTACAGCTAAGTTCGACAAATACATAACTGTCCTACCCATTTTTTTCGTGTAAGCAGAGATTGAGAGCGAGTGTATCTGCAGTAGCAGTGGATATTTACCACATGAGTTGAGGAGATGACAAGGAGACAACACATTATGTTTTATTATTACTAACAATACATAGAGGGAGAGAGAGAGTGTTAGCTAATCTAGGCTGAAGCTCTCTGTTTTGCTTCCCTGTCCATGAGGAAATCAGACAGACATGGCAGTCTCAATGTTGAAGTATCTATATTTTAATGCTTCACTGAAGCTTTTCTTCTCCTGTGGTCAAGACACATTTGAGAGGGGTACTGGAGCTTTCTTGGTTTGGTAACATTTGGATTTATTGACCAACAGCTGCGGCTCACTGCTAGGTAACCAAAACACAAACTGAATTTCAGGGCCACTAATGACAATTTAAATTGTGAATAAACTGTCATTCAGTATATAAACAGTATTTAAATGCAACATATTGCCCGCCTCCTTCCATCACTCTCTGCTGCTGAAACCCTGATCCATGCATTCATCACTTTCAAAGTCGACTACAGCAACAGCATCCTCTACGGTTCAGCAGCAAAGCGCCTTGATAAACTTCATCATGTCCAGAACTCTGCTCCACACCTCCTCACTCAGTCACTCCCACTCCAGAGATCACATAACTCCTGTCCTCCAGAACCTGCACTGGCTTCCCATCTCACAACACATCCATTTTAAAGTCGTCCTCCTCCTCCTCCTCACCTTCAAAGCCCTCAAAGTGACACAGAACTGCTCCACCTCCACACACCATCCCCGCAGCCTCCGGTCCTCAGACTTCTGACCTGCCAAAGCCACCACCCAGGAACAAGCACAAAACCTGGGGAGACGGAACCTTCTCCGCTGCAGCCCCCTCCCTCTGGAACTCACCCCCAACACAACCGTGACTGTTCTGACCTCTCCTCATTCACTCCTTAAAAGTCACCCTTTCAAGACTGCTTTTAGTGTTTAATGGCTCATTCTTTTCTAATTAACTCTAGCTATATCCATAAAATACATTACATTATTACTTTATTTCCTTAATATCTGATGACATATCATGGTCAGCTTAATATATACTTAATATAATAGCATATATAATAAAGATTCTTAATATGCCCCCTATAAAAGTGATGTCTACTTTGTTTTTTCCTTTTTATTAATTTAAGCATATCAATATGCATCCTGAAGGCTAACCAGTAGTGACATGTGAGTCAGATCTGATCAAGTAAAAGCATATTGACCTGTTACAAATGCGGTAGAAGACACAGCAGCACGAATGTGTTAATTACGTCTACCTCCTGTATGATAAATACCTCCTTTGAATTAATTAAAGATCTAAAGGTAGAGTATATTCTGCATGGCTGCTGGCGAGTGACACCTGAGGAACACAAGGTTGTTCACTGTTTTTTAACTGTGAACTAATGTTTAGTGCGCTGTAATGAATGTGCTTAATGTTGCTCAGTATCACATAGATGATAGCACGCAGCCTCTTTTAGATACAGAGAATGATGGGCCTACACACCTGTCTATAACCTCTTCATCCCTTCATTTCTTCTTTTTTTTCTCACACCCTCACCCCTCTCCTACACAAACAGTAACTCAAACAATCAAACACACACACACTCACACACACACACACACACTCTCGATCTCATTCTCTCACACATGCACACACCCCTGGGGAATAATTTGCAATAGAAGACTACTCTATTTGAATGTCTTTGATGAAGCATGTCTTTGCTCAAATGGAGTATCTGATCCCAATCCTCTGGACAGATCCCCGTGGGCGTATCAGTGTAACCAACCACCACTGGCAGCCCCGGCTCCACAAACAGCTCTTTTACTTTATGTTCTTTCACCTATAGTTCAAACTGCATTCCCACCACAGTACTCATCAACATCTATCTTTATCCCCAATTGAATTTGTTTGACGAGCATTAAGATTTGACATCTACTGGTGGCGCTGCAGAGTAAAACAAATGTGAGAATCCTCACTCCTCTTTTATCCGCAGTGTCAGTGCGTTTACATGCATTTTCATCTGATTTTATTCAGTTTTTTCTCGCTATGGCAAGAACAAAGTTGATTCTGGTTGGAAAATGTCATACTTCATGAGAAACTCAAGTGCAAATCTCATGCGAAATCCTCATGACGATATTTCCGCTTCAACCACGCCCACTTCCCAATCACACAATAGCCGTCGGACACCACGCAAGTAAAAAAGTCCTGCCATCATCGACAGTCAATGAAATCTTTCTTTCTGTTCTTGCGGAGTATGTACAGCCTTTAGTCGGACTACCATACCTGGATAATGCGATTCATAGTCCAGCTACTCCTGCATGCTTAGTCAGACCGGAGTCAGACGCATATGCAGACCTTCTGCACATGCACCACGGTTCAAAGACCTCCCTGGTGGTCTAGCTTTCAGAGAGATACATGGGTGGCACACCCATGGAGGTGGAGTCAGACGGCCAATAAAACGATTTTCTCCTCCGCATGTATACTCGGACTTGGTAAGTCTTAGTCGGACTACGGCTAAATAAACATACTGTGTGTCAGGGAACTACAGTGGCCTTCAAAAACCAGATAGGATGGAAAGAGACTTTCACAACTCTCCTACGCTCTATGCCATTTGATCTTTTTTATCATTGCTTCATGCATATTTTGGCATCTTTCTTCTTAATTTGCGGGTAAGTACGCCTCCACTTCAAAACATTCAGGCCGCTGTAGAAACATGGAGGTGTGAGATTGCGCCTTCAGTAAAGCAAGACCCTTAAGTTTATATAAAAGTCTCTGAGTTCAAGCTGAGCCAGATTCAAATCTGTCGTGCCGCCATACATACAGAGATGCATCACTTTCTTTGGCTGTAATGGTCTGACTAATGTGAAGGGTGACAGTGAGGTCCTGGGCCTAAAAATACTGCCTCAATATTGGGTGTATGAAGGAAGAAAATCCACTTCTTTTAAAATTTTTTTTATAAATTTCTGCTCAATAACAAAATAATAATCCAGGTCAAACAACAAAGAACATATATTTGACAATAAATAGAAATTGCATGTATAAAATAAAAAAATCAATATGGGGGATTGTTACGTGGCTTGAATGCAACAAACACTGAATGCATGAATATGTACAGTATGTATACTTATGACATTGGGTTTTATGATTTTCAATGTGTTTTTTACCCTTTGCTAACAGTACCAGTAGCGTACACTCACAGAGACAGATGTGCTCCTGCAAAACTACATCAGAATCCATCTGGAGACTATTGACGGGATTAGAGCATCACAAAGCCCAGGTTTGTCATTGACTGTGAACAAAAAGCAGAGCGGGAGAGTGGAGCTAAAAATATGCAGGTTAAGACGAGCAAACACGCCAGTGTATTTTGAGGAGCTTGCCGAGCTCGCCTCGCTGGAGTGGCACAGAGTGGAGAGTAAATATACACATGCTTGCACATCCAGTCTCAGCACCATCTTGTGCCTTATTGGGGCTAATCCGGTGAGTACACCCTGACAGGCTAACAGATGCCCCTGCAGACTTCGCGAGCACTGAATCTGACAAACACGCACACACAGAGCCTCAGAGAAGAGCTACATTCAGAGAACTCAACAAAATGTGTTAAAATTACCAGTATGTACAGTATGGCTCGACTCGACCCTACTTCATTTGGTATCAGGCATGTTGTATTCCATTACTATAGTACCTCCTCAACGTGAACAGGGTCATCATAGCACAGCTGGACTTAACTGTCAGGACGTCGTTTTATACACTACTGTTGAAAAGTTGTGGGTCAACTATATCATATTTGTGTTTTCCATTAAAACTCACACTTTATTCATCAGCTGTGCTGACATAACTGCACGAGGGTTTTCAATGGTTTTCTAATCATCCAATAGCCTCCTTTTTGGTGCATGGAATCGTTAGAATCAGTTAATTAAAAAGATTTGTTCAAATGTCACATATTGTTCCCATTACGCTGATTCAGTGTGTGCATCGTGCAGGGAACGACCCGCAGCAGTCTCTGATTGCCCTGGCTGCTCAGCTCAGGTGAACTGTGAGAGGAACAAATCGTTTCGGTAAGTGATTCACTTGAGTTTCGTTCACCCGATTGTTCACGATCAACACAACACTGACACAAACAATGCAGGACTTCGAGGTGACGGTGTACTTGCTTCTCAGTCTGTGGCTTTTTGTGATTCCTGTGTCGGACGTCGCGCTCAATGACTCTTCCAGTAACGACAGACTCTGAGCAATCAGTCTTTTGACGTCATATTTTAATATCAGCTCACTTGCTTGTAACCTCGCCAGACTACTAAAAAAAGCATCAGGTACCAGGTACTATCCCTAGTGGAAAAGCCAAAAAAACAAAATGAGTAGAGCCAAGCTGAGTATTGCTAGAACTGTACAATGGAAAAGTGCCATAAGTTATATTTATGACAGTAACATGCAGTTTGTGGGAAATATCACTTCACTCTTCTCTGCCTCAACAAGAATGGACACACTATGCCTACACTTCAAGGTTCAAAATGAAACGCTCAGAGAAAGTCTGTCTGTGAATGCTATGCTAAAAGGGAAGACTATCTAAAAGCAGAGGAACTCCTGAATCAATCCGTCTGGGTGCATCTTCACTCAAATGAATTTCAGAGACACCCCTGTGTGATTTCCACCTGTAAATAAGCCAGTGTCGCCTCATGTTTGCATTCTCTGCCACAACTTTCTCGACCTTCAGGTCTGAGCACAAGGGCGTCCTCTCTTAAGTTCCCATTCAGCGCGCTTGCGTTTCAAGTGTGGAGGATAAACTGGGCGAAAAGGAAGTGTTTAAGTGTCTTATCATAAACACACCTTCTGTGCACTGATTATTCCACATGGACATTTATTTTTGAACGTGTCTGGATACCGAACACAATGTACAGTAATAAGAATTCAGTATTATCTGCTCTCCTTAGATCAGGCGTGGAAAATGTTCTTTCTTTGAACGAGATACGGGATCTCTTCAAACACACTGGCTGCAAACAGACTGCAAGTACTGTCACCATAGCAGCCAGTTAATCAAATCTAATTTGCCATTTGCTTCTAAATTTCTCTATCCGCATACCTGATAGAAAGAAAAAGCTGCCCTCTGGCTCTCAATTTATAAGAGGCAGGGATTTCTGGGGTTTAGTTTTGATGTTTTCTGGCCTTTGTTTGCTGCTTGTTTACCTCTCAGGACAAAGGGGAGGCTGATAATGTGGCAGCAGAGTCATGGCCACTGGTCCTCAATGATCTGTTTGACTAATTACCCCGGTGGTGAGACCACTTGTTTTTCCCAACGCCATGTTTCTATGTCTCCTCTCTGAAGCTCGGGCTGTTTTTCTCCTCGGTTCCTGGTCGTGCTCGCTGAGCCATGATGACTGATATTAGCATTTGAATTAGCGAACTGAATCGGTGCGTATTGATCACCAGCAATTACCTTTCTTTCCCATCATCATTTGTATTTTTCATTGCTCTCAAGGAGCAATTTGTCCAACCTATTGCACTTTACCTTTTGAGGTCCAGCGTCCAGCGTGACATCTAATGGTGAGATTACAGAATGTTACCAATGAAGGACTCCTCCATTGACCTGAATGATCTTTTTTGTAACTTTATCAAATAACCATGGTGGCCTTCACATAGCAGAAATGATGGGCCTTTGATGACTTGTTCAGAAAGAAGATATACTGCATATTATACACAAACTGTGCAGGGACATGTATTTCAGAATCCTTAAACTCAAAAAAGTGTCAATTAAATGTGAATAGTGCAATCACTCTCAGGAAACGGTGAATAGGCAAATATATTCTGACAATTTCAGAGGAAGTAAGATGACCAGACTTTTTCATTACGTTTTATCTATACATACAAAACTTGACCTTTACTTTTTACCGACACTTATTCATAAAAAAATGTACAATAAAGTTCAATTTAAACCGGACAAAAGCAACCTGTGCCACTATATTAGGTACACAGGACACCTGATATATTGGCAGGAGTGGCACCAGTATGGCCTTTTGACCATTTCCAACCAGTCGGCAAACTCTCCTCTGACCTCTGACATGAACAAGGCCTTTATCCCCTAAAGAAGTCTGCTCTGTGGATATTTTCTACTTTTCAGACCATTCCTTGCAAACCAGAGAGAAACAGATCAGGTTTCTGAAACACTCAGACCTTGTCTACATGGAAGTGGTTGATTAGATATTTGCATAAACAAGCAGTTGAACACATTTACCTAATACAGTGGCTGTTCAGTGTATGTTTAGACCAGTCATTACATTTGTTTACATCAAACAAATGGATAAAACCACAAATGAACATGTTTTTTTGCACAGGCTCAGTGTTACATACAGGTCGTGTTTGTTTTTTCTCATTTAGAAGACAATGACTGCATTTTTCACATGCACAACACAACACCACAGCCTAAGACGGTCACATTTCACAGCATTCAAGCTCCTCTGCACCACAGACAACATCATTATCATGGCCCCAAATTTAAATGACTGCTCTGATTCTTTGGACACACAAACCCATCCTGGCTGTGAAATGGGACATTTTCAGGAGTTTTCTTTCCATTTCATCTCTTGATTTATTTTTTATTTGTCTATTTTTTTTTTTTTTTTTTGGACCACCTGCACTTAGGGTCGAGACGAGAAAAGCTCTGATTGCAAGGTGGATGGAGAGCACATGCAGCCAAGGATGAGGCAACATGTAGTGGCACTTAACCACATGACACATTCCACAGGTTTGGCTGTCCACTGAGACAGAGAGCATGAAACATGAGAAGAGAAACAGAAGGAAATAAAGAAGCAGTTGGGAAGCTCAGGGAGGTAAATAAAGGGTCTATACTGATGATAAAGGAAGTCACAATTTTGTTTTCTTTAGTGTTCTTTTTCTGTGGAGACATTAATGTATAAGCTGGAAAAACTACAGGTGTCTCTTCATGATATTTACCCACTAAACTGTTAGGTTCCTTGGTTAAAATCACCAAGTAATTGAGTAAATGCTGCAAAATGTTATAAGTCAATTTGTCAACTTTTGTGCTTGGAAAAAGGAGAAGTGAGCATCACGTACTGCACCTTTAAAAGTTATTTCTTGCGATAGCTCTCACTATGACTGACTTGTAAACGTGTTATCGTGATAATGTTTTGGCCACATCATCCAGCCCTAACTTTAATATCTTTACATCTTTCTATGTACATATTTTTTTTCCTGACAGTCCGAGTTCAAAGGACGGCTTCATTTTTTCACTGCACATATGTAGCTTCTCCTGAAAAGAAAATTGGACCTGAAACGCGACATGACCGTTGCTCAAAGAGAGATAATTACTGTCACTGACCGCGACTAAGTTGACATGCCTGCTGGCCCCGCATGTGAGCGTATTCACCATGTTCACAACTGAAGGGAAATGAAGTTGCCCTCATGCTGTCAAACCACGGCTGATGGCTCCAGGTATACTGTGAAAATTATCTGGTATGTGAAGGCAATTTGCTCCGGAGTGCATGGAGTGGGAGTGAATTAAAGAAACACCCATCCAATATAACTGATAGAAAAGAGAGAAAGGGACTGGATCGGCCTATGCATGAAAACAGATGCCCAAGAAAAGATATGTTTTTCATAACCTGGGTGGAGGGGAAAAAAAAGACAGCAGCTAGGTAGAAGGGGAGAGGAGTGGGAAGATTAAGTAATTATCCTTTCAAGCCTAATTTGAGGTGCTGTTTGAAATTAACCTATGCAAATGAAGTGGCTAAATCACATGGAGGACCACAGTGACTCAGGCTCTACAGGAGCAAGATTGGTTTTTCCCATCTTATCACAGTACTATCAAATGCAAATGCTGTAATAAAATGCTCGCGCAATTTATCACCGACGGTACAAATATGACCGACTGACACGATGAACCACATGAATAAGTCATTTTTATGACCTAGGTCAAATATAAGACGACCCTTTTTACCGTGTGAATAGGTCAAATTGAGAATTATGATCTCCCCCCCCCCCCCCAGACATTTATTTAGCAGAAGTAGAATGATCAAAACAAAGCCAGGGCTGATTGTGTCTGATAGAAACAAACAAAGGCTGGTTGTTGTTATAAAGTAGGAGGGTGAAGTGTCTTGCACTCTATAATATGATGTAAATCGATTCATATGGTAATTGATTTATGAACCAACACAGCTCAGTTAGCATGGGAGACTGACAGCAAATACTTAAAGCTAATTTAATTCATATTTTCTTTCATTTACAATGCATCACATGTAGGCGTATGGAAAGGAATGTAAAGATGGTTCTTATCAGTTCACTTTTAGGGTCGTAGTCCAGATGCCTGGCTAATCCAAAAAACATTTTGTACTTGTATATTTAATATGATAGACTAAAAGTTTTTTTTTGGTTCCCTTAATGGCCGACACACATCTGCAGTGGAGGCATAAACTGAAATGCTTGTAATTAGAAATATAGAATCACATTATGCCAGTACTCCGATGCACGTGCTAGCCAACCAAATTAGCTTAAATGCAAACAGAGTTCTCAGACGAAGTTGTTCTCCCCGCTGCTGATGTTTTTGTCAGACAAAGTGCAAAAAACATTCATGGACACGTCGGACATCACATGAGCAGCATTTTAGAAACTTTAGCAACTCTAGTTTTGTAGCCGTCCATGGCACACTCTGCTCTGCTAACATCAGATAGCCACCATGCTAAAGACAACTATTTGGTAACAGATTTAACTAGTGTTTATTTCAGCGCATTCAATAAAGGCTAGTTTTCTTTCACATGCATAGTTGTGTGTTTGTAAGGTGGCTTAATATTGAACACTGTCCATTATAGTCCATAGTTGCAGCCTTAAGCCCTATTTGGACAGGATTAGTTTTACATGGAGAGGTGGAGTAATGTCATTTTACCACAGGACATCTGTAATATTAATGGCCAGTTCATACAGGCTAAGAAATCGCTACGTTACTACGCTGCTTCATGAAGTGAGGATTCACAACATAGCGCCTTAATCCATGCTTGAGAATCTGCTGAAAACTACTTGTAAACAGGAGATGGCGGAATTATTTACATACATATTGCTGGTCTAGTCACACGGGATTGGTATTACCTAAAAGTCGCCATATAGTCTTCACTCACATAGTCAAGTAATGATTACTGACATGGCACATTTGCACGGGACTAAAAATCACTGAGAAGCTCTGGTAATAATGACTTTCCCCTACCTCCTCAGTAAAACTAATCCCGTCCGAATCGGGCTTTATATGGTAATCATCTGTAAAGCCCTTTCAATTGCACTAACCTGCATGAAAGTGGCTCAAACAAATAAAGTTTGATTGCTCGATTGTCTGCCTGCGCACAGACACCCGTACAGATAAACCCTGCAGAACGATCTCCATAAATGTCATTTCAAACTAAAAGAAACCACCAGTTTCAAGTGTTCACCAACAGCCACACACACTACTCTATTTTCACACAACACCTCAGCACAATCAGTACGCTGGCACTGACCCACGACTGCGACCTTCTCTGCCGACCTACAACAGCGTGGGATCCCCAAGCGTGCGACTGCGAGCACCAGGAGAAAGGAGGAAGTGAAGCACATGTGTTTAAGTGGCGGAGATGAAATTAAAAGCGGTGATTTCCCTGTTGACTGCTTGCTCCAAGCAGCTGCTTGCTTCTCTTTATGGCGAACGCGTCCTTATTTATTTTAATAACACTTTCTTAATGAGCAGACGCTTACCTTCGTTGGTCTTCTTTTTGGTTTTTTTCGAGTATCGCTTCAGGCACGACAGCCATTCTTTAAAAGACAAAGCAGATAATAGTCAGTACAAATCAATTGACACACATACTCACTGTTGTATCCCTCTGCATCCATGGCTTCAGCTTTAAAAAAAAAAAAAAGGATGAATGGACATTATGAAAGGCTTGCTTGGGATCATCTCGCGATCTAAATGCAAATTTAAGAAGGGTGTGAATGCACTGCGGAAGTTATTACCTACATGGCTGGCTTTGATGAACAGCTCGTGGTGTTTGAAGCAAAATACCAAAGTGGAGGATTGCATCTGTGTGATTAAGATGATTAATTACTCTTTGAAATATTCACTTTTTTTTTTTTTACACCTCCTTCAACCCCTTCAGCACAGGAGGTGTGTGCAAAAAAGCGTGATGCCACTTGAAAGTGTTGTGAATTCAAGGGAAGGGTGGCGGTTGGCAAAAGCACAGGGAGCCCACAGAATCAAATGGAACAAGTGCTGATGCTAAAACCAAGTCCATTTTAGCCACCAAGCCCGGGAGGCTAAAATGCCATTTTCATGCAACCAGGATACAACATTTATCTGGAGCTTGCAAAACACACCCTAGATAGAGAGAGGGCGGCTAAAATTACAGCAAATAACGAGATTTTGTCAGCTCTGAAATTCAATCAGCATTCTCTATTGTGTGTGTGTGTTTCCTGGTTACATGTCAACATTGGCACGCAGCTATCGCAAGTTCATGCTGATCATTTCTCACACCCCTTTGCACGAGAGGTTGTGAGAAGTGTTGGGGTGGAAAAGACACAGTTTTTGAGTCGAATTAGAGTAAAAGGGCAGAGAAATATGAATACATTTTAGGTTTTCTGTTCCTGCTGCTTTATTGTGTACTTAAAAACACACACAGCCACAATGAAACTCGGTCAGTCCACCACTCAATCAATCAATCACGTCACAAAGCAACACAATTGCAAATGTACAATTTACAACTCTGACTGTTAGTGTAAGAAATAATCAGTATTATTTCAATTGGATTGGATTTGGTTGCAAACATAACCCATTTTTTCATGATAATGACAACATTTCTAATTGATTATATTCGAGAACATCATCATTTCCAGGTTTGAAAAACACTGATCAACATTTTTAAGCATTTTCTGACATTTTATGGACCAAACGATTACTCAATTAATCAACATATTCCCCTTTAATGTGTTTTGTGTGCAGAAGAAAATGAGTGATTTTTTTTTGTTGAACTTTTTGGGTGATCTATCCCTTTAAAAAAACAAATTCTGCTTTGTAAAACAAAGGCAAATAACAAATGTGCACTGTCCCTGAGTGAAGCAACGTTTGAGAAAAAAATCCCAAGGACATTTCCAGATCAGGTCCAAACGCTGATGTGACATCACTCTGTGACAACCCCACTAAAAGATAAACTCTTAAAAAAACACACTTTCGGATATAAAAGTCACCTTTAAAGGTGCATGAAATACTGAGTAAGTGAAATGAAAGCAATTTTTCCTCCTTTTGAAATGTAAATGTGCAGCGTTTTTGCCGAGTACTTTTGAAGATATTCGTGTTATTAAGAATCTGGTGTCGCTATGCAGCCACCATTGATACGGAGTTCATAATCTTAAATGAAATATTTTTTCTTCCTCTTGCAATTTTTTTTCCAACCTTTTCACTTCTTCCCTAAGTGGGGAGCAGGGCTTTGTGTGAAAAGGTCGTATGACTTTCACGGTGAGCACACTCTACCTGCTGACAGGCGAATGTCATCACTTTCCTTTAAACTTAGTAATGATTCTTTTTACAAGTCGGCACACTCTGAAACATCTCGGTGTGGCACTTCTCTGTGTATTTACCCTCACACAGTGGGAAAGCTAAATGCTGCACAGTGCAACACGAAAGTTGGTGAGGTGGATATCACAAAGTTCCCAAAATATCATGTTTTCTTGTGATCAGCACACGGCATTTCTACATGAGCACTGCAGTAGCAGAACATACTTTTTCCCGATTAATAGCATGTTGTTGGAATAGAAAGAAAATTCTGGTTTATTTAAGATAGTCCTTGTTTCTCTTCAAGGAAACCAACCATTTAATTTTGGTTGCCTTTTAATGACGTCATCGATCGTGTGTCAGATCACACCGAAGCTCTCCTCACGAAGAACAAACGTAAGGAAACGACTATGCAACAATCTCCACGTTGCTTCGTGACTATGGTCTGCACAGGCCTAAAATCAGGGCCGAAGTCCAGGGGGTGGAGCCGGAGCCCTGCCCGAAAACTCTTCAGGGTTGAACCCAAATGACGTCCGCCTTTCGTTTTTAAACCTTCCATAACAACATGTAGGCTGTTAATCCTAATAGGTTAATTAGGGGGTTTCAGCATGGTATTATACTATTTTGTTTAAAGGATTAAGTTAAAAAAGCTATGAATTTATTTAACTTAATGACTGAGACTTCATGCACAGGTGGAGTTATCGACCTCTGACCTTATCTGAGCACTTTTAATGGGGTAAGTTGGTGTATTTCGTTTCCTTTCAATATAAGGTTTATTTAGAAAAATGTTTGGAGCACTTTTAGGGTCGTTAACGTCACTTTCGATATCTGGCAGTTATTCAAACATTTAAAAACAAGGTACTGAGAAGTTGACGTCACAAACGACACACTGCTGAATCTCGTCTGTGATTGGACGATCGTTCCGTGGAAGTTCTGTGGGTAAAAAGCTCAATTTTTTTTTCAGGTATCCATCCATCTGTTTTCTACCACTGTATCATCCACATAAATAAACATGCCAAATGGTAACAGCAGGGTTAAATGCAGCTGCAGCAGCAACCGTTGATCTGCCTATCGCAGGTTGGCTCATCGTCAAGGGTTGTAATGAGTTTAAACTTCGTCTTGTAATTTGCCTTTCCCCTCTTGCTCTCTATTGTCTTCAGTTTGCCTTTTCCAATCTTTTTATTTATGTTCTTTGTGGAAGGACGTGGGAGTGGGATCAGTGTAATGTCATCCAAAGCCCCCAGGGCTCCAGCGCAGGGCTCTATTCCTGACATCAGGAAAATCTGAAGGACCCCTAGTGGCAGAAATTATATAATGTCTAATTAAATGCTGGAAAATTATAATTACAAATATTGTTTTTTTAATTAACTTTTTTTTGTCCGGAGCAGCAAACAGATTAGCATATAGTATTGCTATACTATGGATGCAATAACATCTTTATTGCATTGCGTCCGTCACGCCGCAAGCGACACATCTTTGCACTGACTTTGTGCGAGTTGCTCGCACAACAGATTGTAATCGCATTAGGTGTGAACACTACGTCCCAAATGCCACTAAATCCAACACAACGGTCCTTAAAATACCTTCACAGCTTCATATATTGAAAATATTATATTTTTTCCTTCAGAAAAATGCCCTATAAAAGCTTAAAGATACAACTGTAGTTTAGGAACCTGTGAGAAATTTCTCTTTTCCCAATTCAACTGTGTTAACATTCTCAGCTCAGTGTTGCTTTATGATTCTATTGAGATGAAATTGAAGCAGATTGAGTGACTTATTCTGTTTGTTCACAGCAAAAAAAAAAAAAAAAGGAGGTTTCAGAATTCACTTATCTGTGACTTGGGGGTGGTGAAATGATGCCTGGCCTCTGTTTGATAAATGAGGAAATCACAGGAGTTGTTTGGTCTTGGCATTGTGTTGGGGGGGTGAGAGGCAGTTGTGAGGGAGCTTTGTGCTTTATTGGCCTTGAGATTGACATCGCACTGAAACACACTTTTGAGGAGCCCACATTAAATTCACCTTATGTGTGAAGCGGGTGGGAATACATTACATATAATTCTTCACGTGCCATTAAAAATAACCATTAATAAAGGAGTCGGGTGTGCGTTGCGCTCGTCAATAAAACTGGGCACCAGAAACACATCTTACTTGGCTGTAATTAAAAATGCCAATAAACTCACTGGCAGTAATTTCGACTTGTATTTAAACATGAGAGACTTTCATTTATTTTAACACGACTAATTGGCGTTTAGTTTTTCCAACACTGTGTAAAAAACTAAACATTAATTATTCGCTTTAATGCCTCAATTAAAAAAAAAAAAAAAAAAAAAATGTAAACTCAGCAAAGCCATTTTGATCAATATTGTAATTGTGACTGCATTATAGTGAATAAATGTGGACGTGGGGAAACTTTTCATGGGGCCTTAACCCTCTGAAGTTGGGGAAATGCTGCTCTACAACATCACTAGCAATAAAACAATTTAAATCTCTACTTTTTTGTCATATTAACATGACATATAATTTTATGTCACGTTAATATGATTGCTAAATATATGTCACACATTGAAATGTGTATTTTTTAGTTGTGGAGAAATACAAGGTCAATCACTTATCAGTTTCAGGAGATAAAACACGCAATGTTGACTTCCTCGCTCACTGGGACGTCACAGTACGCTAAATTCCACTTTTGTCTTTAAAACACGCGAGCATGCAGGCAATGGCGTCCAAAAACCGGAAGTTCACGAAAAGTTCTATTCTTGGCTCCACATTGCAGCACAGAGTTCTACACAAACTTCTAGCCGCAGAGGATTTATCTGTCCAGTGGATACATGTTATATACGGCAATGTGCCTGCTAGAGCCTGCAAATGATTACTTTTCCAAATGCTAACTGATGTTAGCTCCCAGTAGCCTCTGTGGCTGATGTCATTTCCTGTCCCTTAAGTTTTGTTTTACTTTTTTTTTAAGGTGGACCTAAAGAGATACTACTAAACAGAGCGTTCTGAACAGGGCGGTTTTGGCAGGGTGTATAGGGTATAATATGTCCCCTTTAAACAAAAGCCACTATATTTTACGATATGTTACACTAAAAGAACTTGAAATAACAATCATTTCCAGATGTTTGTCTAAACCCAGCGTAGGTCGGGTATTTACGCTCTGTTGCATATGCATTTCATACAATTGAGTCGTACATCAAAAATATATTTTTGGTTGATGTGATATGACGGAATTTCACGATACAATATTACATCACGTATCTTTTTCGACTTCAAAGTGACTGACAGATGATTCTAAAGTGTTGAAGTGGAAAAGCGAGCTCTCCTCTCTTCTCCAGTGTTGATTGTGTTTTTTTCCCTTATCTTTTTATTCAGTAAAATGACTGCACACCAGCTCATCATGGCTCTAGTAAATGTGAAACCCACACGTTTCTTCCTGTGATGCCATTTCATTTCTTTTAATTCATTCACACAAATTGTGCCGTGATTGGTGTGAATCGAGAGCGTGCACTGGAAATCACCTCCAAATCATTTGCAATTCAATCCCATTTATTCATGTTATGTTTTAACGTGCAAAGGCCTTTTCCGCTTTGTAACTGCAAACACCCACGTGTACATTTGCAAAACCTGCCAATCTCAGCAAATTAAGGCTTCCTTAAATCCCATCTTAACTCCCAGGTCAAAAGTCAGCTGTTGTTCTACGATTCCACTCTGAAATTGGGGGTGTTTAAAACTTGTCTAGACTTCGTGACCTCCATTGCAGTTTTCTACGCTGTTCGCGGTCCCACGCGCAATCCATTTTTCATGCTTTCTCTACATTGTTTCATCTCAATTTATTTTGCTCCTCTGGAGAAGAGGTTTGCTGTTATTTCAAGGAAAAGCAGAGGGTGTGTGTGTTGTCGTGTTCAGAGCCCAGACAGTTGGCCGGGAACACCGTGTGCTTGCCGAGCACTGCTGTCTGACAGGGAAGCTATAGTGGTGATCACCAACAATGAACAATTTGCTTCAGTGAGTGTTTCAAACTTTTTTTTTTTTAACTTCCATGTAACTTATTTTGTAAGTTTTTTGCATTTCTGTGTCACAGAACGATAAATGTAAAAAAACACCACAAACAGCAATGACCGGGGTCTCACCTGAGCCTCCTCATGCTATTTTCGCTTTTTTAAACAATGTTTAAAAATGGCTTTGTCAGGACTCCCCACCGCAGTCCCTTATAGGCCTTTGACCTGGAGTCGGATCCAGAGTCAGAAGACACTGCCGCAAATGAAACACCTCCACAACGGACGTTCTTCTTCTTCTTCTGCGGTTCAAAGTATGCAACCAGATGTGCCCGGACTAGTGCCTGGAGCAGGAGGATCTGCTGTTCAGGAGACGGGATCCTTACGTCACGATTCCAGGCTTTTTCAGACCGCTTGCAGAGCCCGAGAATACAATAAAACCCAGCATTTGTGACGAAAACAGAGTGATGGAAAAGTTTCTTCAGCACTTTGGTCCAAGTTGCAAAACTATAGCACATACAGTATGTGTGAAAGGACTTTTTAAAATTTAGATGGTTGAAGTACTGGCTTATGTTTTTAGGTGAGGAAGCTGGATTTTAATGCACGAGAAATTGGTAAAATGTGACCCGTTACAGACCAAGCGGGAATAAGTCGGCAAAGCGCAAAACGAGAAAAAACAGGGAAAAGGTTTTTTTTTCCAAAATTAGCGATTTCCGTTTTTTTCAAAATTACACAAGTTGAAGTTTTGAAGAAGCCACTACATGCTTCAAATCACAGTATTGTGGGTCTTAAAACCATAAACTTTGTGTTTGAATTAAGGTTGTTTTATCGCTGTGAATCACTCCTAGTTTGGGTGTGGTGATCTCACATTCCAGAGCCTTTGTTGCTTTTTCAGCCAATCAGCTGACGATCACGGAGAATACACATGGCTAATTAATATGCACGTACAGAGAGAGAGGGAAGGAGGGGAGGGGGAGAGTGAGAGTGTCTGGAACAGCAGTTATGTGTGTGTGTGTGTGCAGTGCGAAATTAAAGCGTGATTATCATCAAAGCTTTGTTTGACAAAAGAAGGCAAATAGAACAGGACAATAAGTCAGCTGTGGCTGAGCAGCTTCTTCACAAGGACAGAGAAAGCACAGAGACTGCATGTGTGTGGACTGTTAGCATTTTAAGCTAGCGATCTTTATGCTAACGTGTTAGCAGACTTCATCGTCACAAAAACAACAAACAGATGGATTATTTAGCAGCTGAAAGAGAGCAGGACAGACACAGTAGTTGCCTGAGATGATGACGTGATGCCAGCAACCGCGCTATCTCCTATCTAATTGGACATTTGGAGGCGAACAGACGTGAAACTGCGACGAAAAGGAAGCACACCCAGACCTCTTATCTGATCAGAGGCACTGAAGTCTGTCGGAATACCTTTCAGTTTCTTATGGGGTGAGTTTTCATTAATGTTGTTAATCTATGTTATGTTGGTGTTCATTCAAAGTCACATACAGATGCACATAGGGACGCTGTCTTTTAATAATCCACTGTGCGTTTCATAACGCCGTTTGGCTACATTGTTATTAGCTATGCTTGCTAGCTTGCTTAGCTCGCTAGTTTGGCACTGTATTATTACAAGCAAACCCAGCCATAAAAGACATTAAACTCTGGAACCCAGAAACAGAAAGCACCCTGCAGGACTGTTTTGCTACGACAGACTGGGATGTTTTTAAAGCTGCAGCCACTCTGGAGGACTCCTCTGTCAGCGTGCAGGACTACGCTGAGTATGTGACTGGGTACATCAGCACGTGTGTTGACAACATCGTGCCCACCATACATGTCAGGAAGTTCCCCAACCAGAAGCCCTGGGTAAACACTCAGGTACGAAGCATGCTGCATGCTCGCTCCACTGCATTTAAATCAGGCAACGAAGCTGAGTACAAAACTGCCAAGTACAGACTGAGACACGCCATCGCAGCAGCAAAGAGGCAGTACAGAGAGAAGTTGGACAGCTTCTATTCCACTGCTGACTCTGGGCGGATGTGGAGGGGCTTGCAGCACATCACAGACTACAAGACCACCACCAGCACTATCAGTCCTACAGACAACCTGCTGGAAGACCTCAACATTTCTACACCAGCTTTGAGGCTACAATCAACAACACAGAGACACACACACACACACACACACACACACCTGGACCACTGGACCCGCCTCACCACCACCAACAGTCTCCTCAGGTCAGGTACACAAAGTCCTGAAGAAAATCAACCCCCACAAGGCAGCAGGACCAGACAACATCCCTGGCCGTGCACTCAGAGCATGTGCTCCACGCTCAGCATCCACTTCCTGATTGTTGGCCACACCAAATTGCCTCTGACTGTGGCTTTGGACTAATCAAGCAAGCATTCATGAGGACCAGAGTCAATACTTTGGCAGACATCGCTCAGGTTAGTTCATTTTATTAGACTGCAATATGTAATGTGTAAAATGTGATTTTTTTGGAAAAGTAAAATAATTATTTTCATTGTGGTTCTTGCTGTCAACAGGTAGTGGAACACAGCTCTCATGAAAGTCACCTCAATATTCCGCAGCTCTGAGTCCCTACTTTCGAAAGCTCCCACAGATCAAGAGTTATCAGCACTTAAGGTATTTATATTCAAACTTCTGCATTATAGAAATAAAAAAAATATGTCACAGCTTTGATGCCAACAGACCAGGTGTGGTGCTTGCTCAAACTCACAGTGATGCAGAGCCTATCGCCTAACCCAGGAGTTCTGCCCCCTGTTGACAGTCTTCCCGTCCCGTACATTTAGCCCGCATATCAACTGGGATGGACAGAGTGGGTACAGCCACATTGTGGGGGAGGAACTGGTATTGAAGATGATAATATCTCTCTCCTTCACACACTTAAATATATTTTATTTAATATTTGATGTATGTATCTATCTTTCACCTTTCTTGTTTCTCATTTTTATTCAAGTGCTTTTTGTAACAGAAGAATTTCCCTCTGGGGATCAATAAAGTACATTCTGATTCTTATCAGTCCACTGAAGTACTTAAGGCAAATAACACTACATTGACATGAACTACATTCATTCCTTTGTTTTCAAACTGCTACACTGTTTCTGTCCTGTGGGCTAACAGACATCAGATGTCACTGACAGCTAGACTGGGTGGGGGGTTGTGACCATTTCTAAATGTGATGCAAATGAGCAGCTATTGGCCTGGCTCCTCAAGTAGGTCAACATCTTTCAGGTCGAATTTCTCCCTAAAGCAGTTTGAGGAGTGCCTACATTCAAATGGCCACATCTTCTTCAAAAATTATCAGATTTACATGTGTTTGACATTGTTGGAAAGTTTAGAAATCACACTTTCTGTAAATAACTCCACAAATGCTGGACACAAATGTCTACTGCAACTAAAAATGATAAAATCTGGAAACGCAAAGGTGCTCAGGCCAATTGATGTCAAATTTAAGGTTACAGCAAATTTACCTCAAAGTATCTGACATTATGAACATTCCTGAAGTGGATTTCCATGGTGCAAGGCAATGGAAAAAAAAACAACATTCAGCTTCTACAAAATCAAACATGTGGGCTTTACACCTGCGACTGAACATCAAACTGAAAAGGTATAAGGGAGCAAATTTTTTTCGCCTTTATCACTAATGGGCCCCAAACTGCATCGCTCAGGCTGAATATGAATGTACCTGCGGTGAATTATTAATGTTGTGGTGCGCTTCATATTCTGCCTGGCACTTTCAGAGGTGATCCACCTCCCACGCAGATTGGAAACTGTCACCCGTAATTGGAGAAATCACGACAGCACGGAGTTAAGTGTTCCGCAGTCCCTGGGTGAAGACACTGACAGTGCACACCGCAGCACCAAGAGGTGGGAACATTTTCACAGGAGATTTTATGAATTTCTTCACCCCCTTGTGCTGTTT
>NC_139803.1:22276661-22342661 GCF_963457635.1 Microchirus variegatus
CCTTGCCCGCCGCCCACGCACTCCACTGAACATATTCCGCAAATCATGGGAGCTGAACCGCATCTGATGAAAAACATGGTAATGTTGCAGCGGGCGTCGTTTTCGTGAGGACTCGCTGGTGCATTTTTCTGACAGAGTGACAACTCTGTGCAGAGCGTGTGGATCCAGGGTCGTGCGGAGCACCCTGAGCGCCGTCAAACAGACAGCTCGCCGCACACATGGACCCCTGTGTCCTACTGATAGAGTCAAAGTTGTTGGCACAGCAAGTAGTTTTTTTTTTTGGTACTCCTATCGCCCTCGCACAAAAGGGACCTGTCACTTTTTATGACAGGAGCAAGATTTCAGTGTTTCACTCTGGACCAGCCATCGCGTCTATGATCCATGGTCAAATTCTGGCAGCTTGAGCTCAACTGTGGCTCTTGGAAGTTCGTGTGTGTGCACGTCTGTCAAAGAAAACATCTGTGGTTGGGGAGACGAAGCTTATGTTGACAGTAGTTCAGGCCAGTGCAGGTCATGTGTGAACCAGTTTCCATATCTCTGCCGGCAATTTGATCTGGCTCTGGAGACACGTCTGCCAACTTCAGAATCTCCGAAACAGGGATCCAATCACAAACCCCTGGCGTGCTACAGGCGGGGCTTAACGCCATGACGACAGATAAGCAACGTCTAGAAGTTTTTGAATACGCTGTTTTTTAATTTGGCTGTTGTTTCCATTCTAAACAACTTGCTCCACAAAGCTCCACACAATTATACGATAGACATTGCTCCTAGAAAACTACAACAAGCATGTTTTTTGGCACGTTTTTCATCATTCTAACAGCTAATGAGCTCTTGAGCTCTAACAAGAGACCACTGCAAACAAGTTCTGGAATAAAATACCGGCAAACATCAGAGAATGTACCAACTATTCATTACTCAAACACAATCTCAAGCAACGGTTAAAACCACACCAGAAGCTCCAAAACTGTGACGATGATTTGAAAGCTGTGCCTGTTTTTGAAACCATGACTATGACTACGATCAAGCCTGACTCTCACATCCATACATACACCCCTAATGTAGCCTATTTCTGTTGTGTAATGATGCTTACATCGACATCCATGTACACACTATCTTGATACAATGACCATTGAAATGGGTCTTGTGCGATAGGGCTTTGTGCATGCACTTAAAAAAAAAAGTGTAATATTAAGAGCACCATGGAAACAGGAGATGCGCGACAGCACTCGCACTTTAGCATTAAATACTCAGCACTTTTATGCCAGGCACTCTGGCACTTTATCACCCCAAAAAACGCACTTTAAGTATTCCCACTTGTCAAAAGTAACATGTTTTTTTGTGTGATGTGGTCTTTGTGAGGTGCGACTGTGTCTCAGTCTTTACTGCCGTCAATGTTCATATGTTTTGTCTACCGTCTTACAGTATTTGTTGTTGTCGTCATTATTTTTGCATTGCTGTTTTGTGTTACCATCAACCTGCCAATAGACAGAAGATGTAAATTAGCCATTGGCTATAATCTTGTATATTGACATGAAAATGTCTAGTAATATGCCTGGTATTTTAAATAAATACACACAAAATAATGCACATTTGAGACAAGCTACGGTTGTATGACTACACTTTACTGGACTACTTTCCTTTTCCCAGCATACAAGTACTAATTAATTGAGTGTTTCTGCCTCCAATTTACTATGTCGCGATATGCCAACTTATTTGTATTAAGTGTTTACTGGATGAGCTATTCCATCACAGACCAAAATAACTAGTTTCTTTTGCATTATAGGTGCCTTTACCATCCATTAACTTCAAAATTAGTGCTGGGCATCAACATTAAACAAGTCATAACATCACCCATAAGAATCTGAACTCCCATTTCGAAGCATCAAAAATTGCGATTTGGCCTGCGCCATGTTGATGTTTTGCAAAGTTCAGAGGTGTCACCTGTAACCCAGGTGTCCTTTCATGTGCACTACGCTTAATCATCTAGTTTCCTCTAAAGTGAAACAAAATTGACATCATGTTCTTGTTTGCAAAAAAGACCTGAAAGTAACGATTGACACAATGAACTCTGATATTTAAAATACAGTGAGAGGAGAAACTTATTTTACCATGAACTTCCATTCAAAGTGAAATCCTTTTACAAATGCTAGAGTAGCCCCCAGTGGCTTTTCAATATATTCTTATTTCCTGGTTGGCTTTAGAGGGGACCCTGAAGACTATGTCTATGAAGACGAGCACCAGTCTGAATTTCTCCATGTTTTCCTCGCTGTCGTCTTCTGTTTACCAGCCTCTTCTATTATATTAAGGTCAAAGCCAGGGCACATTCACATGCTTACTTATTTTATTTTTGTTTTTTACATTTATGTGGACATTATGAACAAATAAAATGAGACTGTTTTGTTCAAACAACAAAACAGAAAATTAGTAGTTTTTTTGTTTATTTTCCATTTCCTGTTTCTAAAGTAATTGCTGAAAAGCTTGTCTCATATTTTGGTTTTATCATATCAAAACAAAAGTCTGTTGGACGTCAGTTACACCGAACCCTGACCCGGTTTGGGTCCAGGTGAACATCCCCAGAGAACATATTAATATAAATGCAGTAGAAATCTAAGTGTGTGGCTCCAGCTTTATAAACATTGGACTAACATGTTTACATGTATTATAAAAGTCTGGTTTTAGTTGGACTTGTTTCCAACATAATGTAAACACACTGCGAGACAAGGTTGGAAGATTAAGCGAGTCTCTGGAAGTGATAAATGAAGCTTGATTTTTGTTAGCGAGGGTTGTGTAAATTTGATAACAATCCAAAACTGGGGCATGGATTTTCACTCTCCCTCACAGGAGCACACACTTTTGTCAAGAGGGATGCTGTGCGGTCTGTTTTTAGCTCCACAATTGGAACTTAATCTCTATAATCCATTCGTTGGATTATGATGCAACCGCTTCGATAAAACCATCTGTGTGTGAGGGTGCCTGTGTGGTAAATTTAAAGTTCACCTTCCACTGCTCGTGAACCCATTTCACTTATTTTGCCTGCCTCCACATGTGATTTAAATTTAGATTTTTACGATCAATTTCCTTTCAAACGTATGTTTGGCTTTAACTGGGGTGTCACGATCTCGATTATAAATCGAGTATTGATCGAAAACAACGTCACAATCACGACTTTCAAAATCAAAGGTGGAATCAAGGATTTGACCATGCCCCCAGTGTGATGACCTGCAGATGTGCTAGTGGGGAAAAAAACACAGTGTTGAGGTTGTAGCCGTTGTAGCGCGACTACACGTTTCTTCCTCCCGGTAACTTGAGGAGGTCCAACTGACTAGTTATTGTGATATTCATATTGTTACTAAATGATATGACATAAAACTAATGATCCTAGACTAAACTAGATGAATTGGTAGACCCATAAATTAGAGGAAAAAGAAGCTTGAGAATCAATTCAAATTAACCCTGTAAATCCCAAACCATTAATTGACAGAAAATTCCTATTCTTTGAAACTGGAGCCTTCATTGGTCCTTCTGAACAAACAAAGAAGAAAAAAAAAATATATTTTTTTTCTTGAACAAAAAATACACAAACCAATCCAACAAATCAAAAAACAATGTAGCAATGGAACTGGCAGGGTGAATTTCAGTTATTTTTACTCATTTTGCGGTTCACAACCTTTTTATTTTGATGGTAGGCTTGAAAACGGTTGTTCAGACAAAGATGCACTCTGCATTTCTCACAGTACACATGGGCAAAGTGGTCTACGCAGCACTTGCATCTCATGTATCTGATACGTTTGGCGTTATAGGGTTAAAAATCGAATCAAGGATTTGACGAATTGTGACACTCCTACGATCTGTGTGTCTGTCTGTATGAAACAGTACAGACGTACATATGGTTTATTCATGTGAAAGTGTGAATACTCAAAAGGCAAATCAAATATTTAATTTCCTCTTTCAAGTGAAAGGGAAACGGTGACATATTGGAACAGATCTAGGAGATGAGCTGATGTGTCGTCTCTGAAATGCAAATTTAATGGGCATCTAAAGGAAATGAGGAAAAACCCAAAACAAACAAACAAAAAAACAAAGAGTGCCACTGTTAGTTCAGCCAGAACCCCCCACCCACAAACAATGAGAGTATACATAAAACCATGAGAACAACTTAATGCTTCTTATTAAAGGCTCATAAATCTGCTTTCACTCCTCACCGGGTACATCAAAGCTCCCACATGGATTTATTGGTGTTATATATTCATGGGAAATGCCTGATTACTGTAAATAAAGTGTTCTCATCATCTTATTTGTTTTAACGAAGGCCATGTCAATGAAGAAAGCGGAACCTTCACACCTTTGGTCTCTGTTAATGAGGGATATGTTTCTGCTGTGTTCTCACTCATTACTGCTACTATGGAGCTGCCAAAAAAAGCTCCAGTAGAGCTGTTATATAACATGTTATTTTTGATTGTTTTATCTGATAAAGTAATGCAAATCAAGTCAATTTGCTGCTGCACCAACCTGCACCAGGTAACTGAGCGTTAAATACTGTAGATATAATATTTTCATATATGTAGTGTGTAACTTTAAATGTAAACAAAACAGTTACATATAAATCAATGTCTAATGAGCTCACACAGTGCTCCACATGTGTGTTTCTCAGTATAGCAGTGCACCGCACACAGGAAGTGATCCATACTGTGTCAAGACAGAGTTGACGGCAACAGCGCGCGAGTAAAGCAACATGGCTCTGACTGGAAACCCAAAGAAGCAACCACAAAAAGTTTCACAGGACAAATGCTTCTTGTCCCCGCCCCCGCCCCTGCTCTGCTGCTGTATACAAAACGCTCCCTGATATAGCCATGCTTGACATTGACATTTTCATTTTGGCCATTGAAATATCAACATGAATAGTTTTGCTGCAGGTATTCCTGGAAATTCATTCATTACTGCCCACCCCTAATGTCCATTTGCATACCGACACACTGATCCAGACACTCTTCATACATTTTGCAGAGTTTAGTCTGAATTAGCTCACGATAACATCACCATTTTATTGTGTAAACATGAGAATGACTGAAACTGTGTGTGTGGTCCTCCCGCCTCTCTTCGCCTCCTCTCTCCTCTAATAGATTCAAATGAATTCAGCCGCACCACAAGCAACTGACAGCGTTAAGTTATTTGTGCTGTGCCGACACCCCTGTTCCACTCATCTCTATACAAATTCAATTTCAATTTTGAGAAAGCACACTCGCTGTTATTGCACATTTGTCAAAACATCAACATTAGTCTGAATAGTCCAGTGGGGGAGGCATGAAGCTCATGATGGTTGTTTCCCTGCAGAAAATCAGATCAAGCTTTGTTAATGTCTCCCACACGCACCTTGGGTGTTGAGCTGAATACTAACTCTTTCAATCCGCGATGACAATGAAGGCCTGGCAACGACAGCCCGAGTCTATATTTGCGACATTGTTGTTTTACAGTAGGCGTGGATCGAAGTGACAATCAGCTTTCCATGACCCGCCTTGTTAACATACAGTATGTGAATCATATGTGATCATGCGAAAAGTTTGTTTTCTTCCTTTTATTTTTATTTTTTTTACAACAGGAAGCGCAGTAAAAAAATAAAATATGGTGCATGTAGCCCTCAAAATACGAGAGATAAACAAAAGAGAACCAAACAATGACAACCTTATTCTGACAGTGTAGGAGGCAAAAGGGGGGAAGGCGAGATTGGAAACCTGAAAATGTAATGTTACAGAGATTAAAATATGATGCTCAACCAGGGGTGGGCAAACTTTTTGGCTCATGGGCAACAATGGGTTTTAAAATTTGGGCTGTGTGTGTACTAGCAACATTTGGTAAATGCTTTTTTTTTTTTACGAGCAACGAAGATTATCTGCGGCTAATATTTATCTCTCTCACTGAGGTTTTCAGGGAGTCTTCCAAGAAACATCGAGATGAATGAAAAATCTAATACTGTATCAAAGAAGGGTTTCAATTTCGGACAACAAACTCATGGAAGTAGACCGCAGAGACAACTCCACACTCCCTCAAGCAAGAGAACTGTCAACCACCCAATCTTGATTTTCTGATTTAGAATAACAACAAATCAAATCAGATTCCTCCAGCAAAAATCCCGCCATACTAAAGAATTTATAGTAGAGGATTTATTTTCCCAAGGTTGTAACCATACAACCAGTTTGTTGAATACTTATTTATGGCCATGGAGATTTTGTAAAGTTTGCACAATGATGCCCTTTGGATTTTAAGAGTTCTAATGAGTATTTGTATTAGACCTGGGTTTGCGTTTATCTCAAAAGACATAAAGAACGTGCTTTGTTGAGGTTCAACACGCTGAACGTTTGCTCACACACACACATAGGTAGAGCCAAACAACGCAGGCATCTTCCGTGCCATCTGCCGAATGTTCAGAATCTGTTCAGGCACGCTAACGGGGCTAAGGCAGCTAACGGAGCTCACTGGTAAACGGTGCCTGGACTTCTGTTTAAACAGAATACCCTGCCCTTACTTACTCTTCCCCACAGCCCTCCACCTTTATGTGTTGGTGTCTTCAATATCAAATTACAGAAAAGTTATCAAAAGTATCGGCATCGAATGGTGTCGATTAAATCGGAACGGTATTCCTCTCCAGTAGTGAGAACCCTCGTCTTTCCTTAATCACCCAAATAGGTGTTTGTCAGCATTTATTTCTGGCATCCTGACAGCATCAAATGGAGAAAGACTTGACTGAAGAAGAAGAAGAAGAAGAAGGTGAATACATAAAACGGATATGGGGAAGAATGAAACATCAGCAGTGGATTTGAGTCATCTATTGATCTTGGCAGACTGACACTCCTTCTCATCCTTGACAGTCTCTCTCTCTCTCTCTCGCAACCGAAATCCATTTTTGCCCATGTCAGCAGAAAAGGAAATGAAAACAGCTTCAGACTGATGATCCTACTCAATCCTGGGTCACGTGATGTACAGTACATTGTTGGGGTTCAATAAAGCGTAAACCGATTCTTTCTTCGAATCTGACGTAACACCAGTGATCATGTTCTTCAGAAGACGAACTGGTTTGAAATTAGTTTGAAGTCAAAATGTCAGCATTTGAACAATGCTGGACCATAAATATGTATTTGTTACCAGAAGCCTATTGTATTAATTTGCACTGAGAATAATGCAAATAATTATCTCAAGCTTTTAAGCTTGAAATGAAGTACACAGGTACGCTGGTTATTTGTAGCGCTGCTCTTTTCGTTTAATAAACAGACCACTCCGGTTCGACTGTAGGGCGCGCTAACGGTGCTACAGGAGCTAACATAACAGCGCTACAGGAGCTAACACAGCTAATGGAGCTAACTGGTAAACGGTGCCTGGACTTCGTTGTCGAGGCACGTCAACATGACGTCACACACGGCTTTTTCTGGTCAGTTGTCATGGAAGCGCAGCATCCGTTAACTTGGGTTATAGTTGACGCCATTAGCGGCCATTAGCGGCCATTAACGGCGATTACCATGCCCAGCACTGTGAATCCACACTTATACAAACATGCTTCAGGATAGTTTTTGCCATTAAACCATCCTAAATGTTACACAGTGGTCCTTTAATATCACTAGGATCTTCTTTCTGGGGGCGAGCGGAAACTCAGCACAATATCACACAAGTTTAAATCCTACTCATTCTCTTTCTCCCGTTTCTCCCTCCCTTTATGTAGTTGTTATTGTCAGAAAAATGGGCAAACTTTGCTTAAAAACAGACAAAAAAAACCGTCATCATACTATCACCAGTCAGGCTGATCATTTGATTGCACTTTGTCTTAAATTTCCCATATACATGGCATCATTTTGGTGAAATGATTGCTCAACAAGGCATTTCTGTCACTGCTACTGATAAATACATTTAAAAATGATATGCTGACTTTTGGCAAATAAAATTCGATGTCGTTTTTTTTTTTTACTTGGCATTGTCAGGAGATTCGTTTCTTGATAATGGTCAAACTAATGCCTCTTTTCCATTATTGATTCTGGGTTATTTTTTGCTTTTTTCAGTACCTGCTGTGCTGTACTAAAATGTGACATCCAAAGACTGCTGGTCACTGATTGGTCAGAGAGTGTCGTCAATGCAAGAATCATGAATCGAGCTGAGTCGTGCTCAAACTGTATCATGCAAAAGTGCCATAAATGTACAGTGAAATGAGAAATCACACGATTGGTTGTGACTATATATAACAGCCAGCCCTGTGTTATAATGTGCACTATATGCATGTATAGTGAGCTATGTTTCTATTATAATAATTTTAAAGTGTGGTGGGTACAAGGATGCGACTGTCTTACACCACCTGCTCAACGCTTATACTGTAGTTTGAGTCACGACACTACTGTGTGGTATTACTCAGCCAAAGCTTATGGTTGAATAGTCGTCTTAATGGGAAAAAAGCCCATCTGTAACTTCCATTTTCCCTCCACTGTTCCTGCCCATTGGTGGTATCTCTGTATGACTCGCATGAATACAGCATTTTAAGTGACTCATGAATACGGTGCTTTAAGGTACAACTGTACAATGCTTTTATCTGATGAGCCGGTCAGTGAAAGACGATAAAATGAATCAGTTTGTCTCTGTTAATCAAATTGTACATGGCACTGAACACCATACTCCTAAATGTACCAAATTACATCAGTGCCCAGCGATTATTTAATTAATTAGATTTCTAAATGAATCATCAACAATTCTGATGATTGATTAAGCGGTTTGAGTTTTTCAAGAATTAAAACAAGCTTTTCCGATTTTTCAGCTTCTGAAATGTGAATATTCTCTGGTTTATTTGCTCCATGCAACGAAGACATCATAAGAACAAAATGAGACATTTGAGAACATCATCATTTCCAGGTTTGGGAAACACACATCAACGTTTTTCAACATTTTCTACTCTGTGAATAGAGAAAATAATAATGAGTCCTGTTACCAAGTACTGATTTATACTTGCTGGGCACTTTATAGATACATGGGAACAACTCAATGCAAACCAAACAGCTGGAGTTAAAAGTAATGACAGTAATGTTCATCTAAGACAATGACAACAAAAAAACACTGCACTACACAATAAAACCTCAGGGTTTCACCTTTGTTTCATGTCAGTATTAGATCTCCAGAATGGCTCCATTATGTGAGCATGGCTTCGGTTTAACCGATTACCCGTCCGGCTGTGCATCATTTTGTCTATCCGGTGCCACCATTGAGGCAAAGTTTTCTAAAGTTTTCTAGTCCGAGTGCAACAGAGTTACAAACACACTATCGATTTTTTTTTGTCGCCCCTTTAGTATCACCACGATTTCCGCGCACATTCACGCAGCAAACACGGAACAAACTGTTTGATTCTGTAGATTCTGTGTTTTTGTCACTGTTGACCTGTTAAGAACGATCGTTCAATATTTTACTGCACTCTTTTGCCACCGTAGCCTTTCCTGTCATCTGCCTGGCGCAATGTTTGTCTGTGAAAGTAATGGCTAACTGGGGAGATTATTAGGCTTTGGTGGTGGACGTCTGCACTCTGTTGACAGCTTTCTTGTTGGCCATTAGTTGCAGGGGATTTTGACAGTGGCTTGACTTTTAAAGAACACCTACAGAGAGCACTGCAGTACGGCTTCCCACAATACAGAAGCACATCAATTTGGTCGCATCTCCTATGGGTTTACAGAGGGTCAGCTGGGTTGTTTGGAACTCAACAACAACCTTTATTCCCACCTCAGTCCATTTCAGACATATCTGTCTCTTCAGAATACAACAAGAAGGTTTTTGTGAAAGCAAACTTGGACCGACTGTATGCTGCAACCCCCAACTGAACCGAGTCCCCAATCGTACGTCTGCTGAGTATTAGGTGTGAATACGACCGAACATTAACTAAAACACAACATTATCTGCAATGGAAAAGATAGATGCATGCTGATTGGACACTGATTGGACTTTTAACCTGAAGTTCCGTTGCTCAGCTTCTTAAAATGAAGCAGCTCCTTGTTTCCGTTCGTGGCAGCCTACATTGTTTTGAATCGGAACTGCAGCATCCGTTTAAAACACAGAGGGTTGACATACACTACCGTTCAAAAGTTTGGAGTCACCTATAATTTTTTTTGTGTGTTTTTCATTAAAAGTCACACTTTCATTCATCAAAAGAGTTGCAAGATGAATAGAAAATATAGTCAAGACATTGACAAGATTAGAAATAATGATTTTTATTCAAAATAATAACTTTGCTTTCGTCAAAGAACCAGCAAAACTCGTCGTTTGCCACATTAAGAGTGTATTTTTGATTCATTTAATGTTATATTAATTGAAATTGATTAATTTTTCCTTAAAAAATAAGGACATTTCTAAGTGACCCCAAACTCTTGAACAGTAGTGTATACATCCCTTTTAACGTCTACAGGCAAGGCCGTCATGGTTATTGCTGTGGTCATGCCTGTTGCAAGTGAGTCAAACCCAGGATTGCTTTTAAGAAAAAGAAAAGTTTTTACCATAATTGACACAGGCCCAGTGAGACATAAGATAGAGGAGACAAGGAAAAGGCAGTGGGGGTGGATTTCCTCTGTAGAAGAAAAAGAGAAAGTTACGTCATTATCATTTAGATTGTCATGCATGGTGTTGCACTAAGTCCAGATACTCGCAACATTTGCTATTTGCAAACACAACATTTACTGACCATAATTTATGAGTAACGGTTGGCCACTAGATGGGGCTACTCATCGTGACAGGACATTACACAAACAGCACTGTATATTTGCATGCTCGCTCAATTAGGGGCATCTTTTTCTACTTCAAAATCACTCCATTTCAAACATGAGGCTAATATTTGTCAGGTTATAAGTCATCTAATCCTTTTTACTTGTATGAATAACTTCAAATGTGTAAGTACAACCCATAAAAATGCCCATTTGCACCTCCTACCTTGTAAGGTCAGTTTTTATTTTTCCCTCAAAATCCCTTGGTTTGATTCAAGAGGTAAATATTTGACAAATTAAACCTCACGAGTCCTTTGTTGGAATACACTTAAAGGGCCAGTACAAGCCAGAAAATGTACATTCCCACTTGCCAAAAAATTATTGCAGCTCTTACCTGGTAACCCTAACATTTTTTTCTGCCCTAAAATCACTTGATTTAAATCACGAGGCTAATTGGCCGATTATCTTATTACCTCACCTACTCCTTTTTATTTATGTGTTTTATTAACTTTATATATGTCAGTACTGCTCATAAAATGCTAATTTGCAGCCATTTAAAAAAAAAAAAAAAAAAAAAAAAGTTTTTCAAAAAACATATGTACAGTATAACACTTTTGTGATTAAAAAAAACAAACATTCAAGCTCCTATAACTAAATGCATTTATTCAAAACCAATTCAGTGCAATTTGGTGGATTATTATAATGGGAAAATATTTTGTGATTAACTTCTATTTTTGGGAAGAATGGAAATGAATAATCATTGAAACAAATTGTTATACAGTCAGGAATGAATACACAAATTGAAAGATGATAACATATTTGGGTTGAGGGATTTATTAAAACACCCCCACCATAGTTAAATATCACACATAGCTCACTGTGGTAGAAGTACTACTTTTTTCCTGATTTATGACAGCAACCTCCACTTTTTCTGCAAGAACATTATTTTAATCCCTTAATGAATTCAGATGAGGTTTGCAGTTAATGGAAGACTGACGGAAAAATCACGTCACCTTCATCTGCTTTTATTCTGAGTATATTAATCTTTTTTTTTGTTCAAACATGGAGCAATGAAGAGGAGCTTGATTAAAAATGGATATTATGGCAAACAGAGCTTTTGATTCCCCCCCCCCCCCCGAGAAACATTTTAATTAAAAAAACATGCAAACATCAAACATGCCTTGCTGTCGCTGGCCTGTATAATAGGGAAAAGGGGGGCCTTGCGTAATTTAATTCCAGGATCAATAAATCATTGAGAAGGAACTAAAACAGATATTTCCCACTGGAGTTGTACATTTAGACTGTTCGCTGTGGTACAGAGCGGTGCTTCTGCTGTTCCTCTCTCCTCACCTTTCAACATTGATTTTTATCTCACCACTTTGTCTTTTGTCTCCAAAGAACTTAGTTGTACTGTGCTTCAACTGGACTGGCATTTTCAAAATAAAATCCCTGTGTATATTGTATAATAAGAAGGAATCTGTCATAGTCGGAGGAAGAAGAAAACAGTAAGAACGTCCTGGAGCTCAGTGACGGTGTTTACGGTTTTGTAGCTTTTTCTTTGGCCCTTTCAACATCTTTCAACCGAGCCACATGATTAAATAAAATAATAAGTAGGGCTTCTTTTGAAATGTAAAACGGGAGCATGCATGTCATAGCACGGCGCCCTGGAAATGACGCCAGAATTGCTGCCAAGAAATGAAGACGGCAAAGGAATTAGCAGGAATGACCTGAAACAGCGTGACCCTCATTTGGAGGATAAAGTGGTAGAAGATGAATCGAGCTAAACATTTTGATGTATGAAGGTGGAGGGTGAAAGAAAATTGAAAAATAATAGTTGTAAATGCTGACTCAGGATTCCCAACCAATAAATACAACAGGTAACCCAAAGTTGAAAAAGCTGACTCGGCATGTTTACCCATGCCTATTATGCAAAAAGTAAAATAAAACACTTTGGGAGCAACTGCTGATAAAGGTTATTATAGTTTCCAAAACGAACTAAATCTAACAAAATTGTAGCAAAAATGTGCTTTCTTTGCATCTTTGTAAAGTTATTTAATAAAATAATCCTTTTGGGTTCATATGAAGTGTATTCACTGTTTCTCTACCAGCAATTTTGAAAGGTTGAATTTGACACAGAATACTTATGATCACCTTTTTGAATTGTGCACCTGGCAAATACTCATAAAAACTAAACTAAAACTAAGCATTTACAAAAAAAGAAGAACAAGTTCAAACTATTATAACCTTGATGCTGATTAAACACATTAAAGGGGACATATTATGCAAAATAAACTTTTTAATAATTTAAGTCCTTGTATTTGGGATTCTGGAGGTCCTATCAGTAGGCAAAGTGTGAAAAAAGATGACTCACTCATGCTTTAGTGGTCCTCCTCAGTCTAAGTACAGGAGGTAAAACACGCAATGTTGACTTATTCATTGGGACGTCACGATGCGCTAAATTCTTGGAATTGTTGTCTCGCAGAGCTCCGCTTTGTCCGTAAAACACGCGAGAGTGCTGGCGAGGGCAACGGTCTCCAAAAACCGGAAGTTCATGGAAAATTCTATTCTTGGCTCCACAGTGCAGCACAGAGTTCTACACAAACTTCCAGCCTCAGAGGATTTATCTGTCCAGTGGATACGATACATGTTATATATGACGGCAATGTGCCTGCTAGAGTCTGCAAATTATTACTTTTCCAAATGCTAACTGCTGTTAGCTCCCAGTAGCATCTGTGGCGAATGTGATTTCCTGTCCCTTAAGTTTCATTTGACTTTTTTTTTAAGGTGGACCTAAAGAGATACTACTAAACAGAGCGTTCTCAACAGGGCTGTTTTGGCAGGGTGATTGAACTGCTGTGGTGCTTCATCCTTATGGTATTTTGACCAAAGCATGTCACAGACATGTTCATTAGGACACCAGGGGAGTTTAAACAGGTTTTTGACCAGTGAGGAAGGATTATTAGTGAGCTGTCATGTTTTCATCTGGTAGCAGTAAATGTCAGTATTAACTTGGTAGAATTCCTCAAGCAGTGTTTTCAATCATGAAAAAGTACATTCACGTATCTCTCACTACTCGGGAACATCTGTACGAATTTATTTGGGTGTAAAAGAGAGTGAAGAAGAATTTTCTTTCCTTCAACAGCTGGTGTAGATTAATCTCTATCCCTCCAAGACTGGGGAAGGCGTGAACTTCCAAAAATCAAAGTCTTGCAGGTGCAAAATTGAATCTTAAATGTAAATTGATTTGGAGATCAAACATTCGCCAGCCCCTCTATCATTTTAATCAGGCAAAGTCGAGACACTGGCAGAGCAAAGAGGTGCTTGAAATTCGGAATTCACCGAATGCATCTTCCAACTTTGATTAAGGATGTGTGTGTGTGAGGAGGAGGTGGTGGAGGAGGAGGAGGAGGTGAGGGGAGGACTCAGCTGCCAGTGTCTCACTCCTATAAGGACAGGTTGGAGAGTCCCAGACCTGATGGTTTCTGCATGTTCTGCAGTAATTCCAGGCCTGTGAGGTCAGATAAATAAGGTGTGGAGCAATGTTGTGGGTAGTTATTTGAATCAATTAAGAACGTGGAAGTGATAGAGGAACTCCACTGGTTTCCTAACAATCATTTCAGAGCACGGCCAAAGGATGGCACTGCAGTTATACAGAAATAAATTGTGCATTTTTCTTAATACTGTGATTAAGTAATGTAGGTACATGATGCATAAACCAGCCACTTTATTAGGTACAGATGACACCTGATAAAGTTTCTGAAATACTCAGAGCAGCCTGTCTAGCACCAACAATCACACCATATTCAAAGTCATTTAAATCACATTTCTTCCACATCCTGAGGCTGGATGATCAGACACTGCCATGTGATTGGCTGAGGAGACATTTGCGTCAACAAGCTGCTAAACTGGTATACTGATTAAGACAGTGGCTGGGTAGTGTTTATACACAGTGTTTTCAGCATTTTTATCCATGGTTTATTGTTAGAAAAATTAAGGACCCAGTATCATTTTGGCTCATTCTCATCAATTCCTAAGGAAAATTGGGTTACTCTTTTATATTAAAGGTCCAAAGTGTAAGAATTAGTGACATCCAATAGCATACAACATAGCAGATTAACAAACATAGTCTTCTATTTGAATCTTCTGCCTAAAGTAAATATAACAATGCTTATTCTCAGTCTATTGAATCTAAACATATACAAGTTTAAAGTGATAGCATATATTTAATTAGCCAGTGAAACCTTACATACTGGATCTTTAAAGAACTAAACACAATTCCGGAATCAGAGAAAAGCTCTTACGCCGTCCGACCCATAATATTGAAATGATAAGTTGTATATTAATCTTACAGATTCAGTCAACCCCAATTTATCACTTAGCGCTCCATAAGATGATAGCATTGTTTTGGTTTGATGATCATCAGTGGCTTATCTGGAATCAGGCCCAACATGATTAAGACTAATGTGGGACCATTAATTAATTAAGACATTTCAACACTGATATGCAGCAAACAGTGGGAAAGTGTGAGCTTTTGTGACTCAGAACTTTACAGCAACTATTAACTTAAATTAAGATCATCAGATTGACTCAGACACCAGAGCTGATGAGCTTGATGGCAATAATATCTAAAGGTGGAGCCATTAATTGTTCAGCTAATTAATCACAGGACAGTTTTTAATAACTGACATTGGATGATTATTACTTATTATTCATGCAAGTTTACACACTGTTTCTCATAGAAACTTACTTAATGCTACAGAGTGCACTAAAACCTTTTCCATCTAAAAGTTTCTTTTTTTAATTATCTGTGTATTTATTATTTAGTTTTTACATTGAAACTACACTATGGGTGACTAGCATAAGGCATTTTTTCCACCAAAGTTTCTTTAAAAAACTTTTTAAAAGCAGTTATTTTCCATGTACTGAATCATTAGAATCTGTTAATTAAAAAGATTAATTCAGTACTTCCTGCATGACCGGAGCACAGACACAGTCACTGGACGAAAATGCTGCTGAACGGGTTGTGATTCGGCTCACAATTCAGCAGTGCTGTCACTAAATACACCAGACTCCTCTGCTAAATATTGAGATGTTAGAAATGTCATTGCTAAATGTTGGAGATTAATGCATGTTTTCAGGATTTTTAAGTCTTTTTTAACTGATCTACAGTTCGCCATTGTTCATGTATCTTGTGCTCAATGACGATCAACAGCAAATGCTCCGTTCTCTTCCACGAGGTTGCAGAAATGTAAGAAGATATCTCACTATTGTTCACCTCAGAGTGAATTACTTCCACTCAAAATATTGAGATAGTATTAAGACACAATGTGTCTAACTGCTGCAATTACCAAAAAAAATGAGCTAAGAATAGAAACGTATTATGGAACTATGTCGTGACCACTCTCAGGAAACCCTGACAAACGTATCCGACACTTCCATTAAGTTCCTCGCTCCTGTGGTGGAAAAGGACATAATCCAGTAAAATCCATAATTCCTTGGTACTAGTCCCTGCAGTGGAAACACAGATCGAATCCACGATCCACAGCTCAACTCCAAAACTGAGAGAATTCATCTGATATGTGAAACGAGAAGGCTGTGATACACATATACACAGGAATGGACTTCACGTTGTTATTCCTGAAAGGCTGCAGAGCTCCTTTGGTTTTGGGAGAATATTTCATCTTCTACAGCAAATCTCCCTTGTCCCACTCATGTTCTCTTTCAACCGCTGTGCATTCTCACTCGTTTTTTTTTTACTCTTTTCTTTCGACTCCGTCCTGTGGATGTGTGCTCTGTTTGTGCTCATTCTAAGATCCTGAGCTGGAGAATGAGGTAGGCAGAATTGAAGGTGGTGGCACAGGGGAGCGCGGCCTCTCATCCATGATCCGCCCAGCTAATTACCCTGTGTGGCTGTAGCGTCACTCTCTTTTCCCTCCCTCACTCAAAAGCAGATTAAACACTTGGGAATGACCTGCTCTAGATTTTATGCTACATTGGACTCTTAACAAATTAAAGGTGGGTCATCCATGGACACCTAATTGCAAGAGGCATATGGTGTATTAACTCATAATCAAGATTAAATCCCACATTTTCAACTGAGATTGGTATTTGGGCTCCATAATTTAGACCCTGACATCTCAGTCATCTCCAAAGCGTGTAGTCTAGGAGTAGGGTCGGCCACTGGATCAGTATCTACCTGAACAAATCTCAATTTTCAGTGTGTCATTTTGGTGCCTGAGCTGTTTCCATCAATCTGCATCAGGTCGTTTGCTTTGCAGCTCTGCACAGGTCTGTGAAATGGCTCAGCAGTCGCCTCTATGTGACACACCACTGGACTGATCAGAATCAAAAATCTAATACAGTCGAGCGTTGCACCACAGCACGCCACACCGTAGGTGTTTACCATGTGGCTCAGCAGAGGATACTGTGAGTGCAGCTGGGCCAAAGATCCAGAAGAATTAGAATGAGTTATTTTTGCACACTCACCAATTAGTGATCGGGAATTTTAACTCTCATTTAACCTCATCATTTTTCAGGCACAATGCACCTGGGAAGCAATTGGGATTGGGTGCCTAGGTCAAGGACACCCCAGCACATGACCCGTCCTGGCCCTCCGATGACAACCACACTTCCTCTTTCTCTTCGCCTTGGGCACCCAAAACACTGATAGCAGAGTATGGTGTTGATTAATTGACCTTTGGGTTATGTGTCAAACTCAGTTTCACTGCACTAAGGCTGAACAATTCATTGAAATTATATCGAAATCACAATCACAGGAGGTGTGATATTTGTTAAAGCCAAAATGTGTGTCAAAATATCATTGTAGATACATTGGAAAGTATTGGTTTTACACAGTTATTGGAAATAAAAGCCCAAACAAAAAACGATACCCTAATAAGGAGGTCTTTCAAAAGGGTAACAACAGCAACATTGTAGTTTGAATGGAGACAGGAGAGCAAACATCATCTGACACCCTTTTCTTCTTCCATTCAACAAAACAAGGGATTAATCAATCTATGTTTTAAATCTCTGACAATTCCCTTAGCTTCAGCTTTAGATTATTATTTTTTTTTTAAAGAGACTGTTGACAAAATGAATACATCAGCATTTATGGGTTTCATGGGAATGACAGATGGAGGCAAAATCAAAGAGAATGTAAACTGTAAGGGCTCAGCAGAATTGATGTGGTGAGACAACAACGCACATGTGACAGAACAATAGAGAGTTTCTGTTTCAAGTCTTGTGCAGTCAGGGAAATGAGAATAATTCAGTGAAACGTGGACAGTTACATTCCACAGCACAGAGCCAAAGTGATTTTGCTTTGATAGAAATGCCAAAGATTGATCACAGGAATCACAAGGCATCTTCTGATTCAATTTGCAAAGTGAAGAAGAAAAGTTGCGCCGAATAGCGACGGCTCTCTGGTGATTGAACTTTGTCATGCCTCTGTGCCAGTCGGTGGTTTTTGCAGCACAAATAGGGCTTGCAGTCACCAGAAAATATCGATTTCCACCCAGCCCGAGGCATATTGGTGAAGCTATCATTAGCCAAAGCAAAGTTGATTCACCTCACTGAGCACTGTGACCCCTTCTGAAACATCCACACGGATCAGTCTCACAGTTCTGAGCCTGACCTCTTTTTATATGAAATACAATGCTGATCCTAGAAAAGCTCACCATTCACACTGGCCTTTAAATGTCCTTTACTCCTTTTTTTTCCTTTCTCCCTTTATAAGAACAGTCACCAATAAGTTTCAGGAGGTGCGACAATATATGGTCCATTTAAGTTGTGTCTTTTGTAGAAGTAGAAGGTTTTGTGCAGAAATGGAAGCGGTTGGACAAAACTACTGCGGAGAGAACAAAGAGAGAGAGCCGTGCCAGAAGATGAAGATCCCCCGCTAATAAACTTGACATTTCTCCACGCTGTGCTCCAATATCTCACCAATAACAATTAGCCCAGTAATCGTTTGGCTAATTATGATTAAACATCTGATGTGTTGCCAGCAAGGCCCTCTGCACTGCAGCGTGTGCATCTTCACCTCTAACAGTGCAAATGTCATTGGGAGTCATAGGTGCAACCACAAACACCATGATCCACCCAAAAGCCATATGCGATGTGCTCACTCTAGCTTCAGCTTATGACCATAAAAAAACGTGATGGGCTGGATAAATAAAGATAACTAATTCCATCATTGGAAAACGTTTTTTGTTGGCTTTAAGATGAAGCTAATAAAATGCTGAGCTAATTTTAATGGAGACAATGGGAGGAAAAAACAGCCACCTCAAACAATAACTCAATCTGACTAGGTAGTTAATTACCAGAAGATGCTAACCAGGCTATACACTAAAGTTAGCTGATGCATTTTATCAGGTAGGTTGTTATTTAACATATCTTTATTCCATTGAGAGACATGTCAAGGACGGCACAACAGAACAACAAGGAATTACAGCCAGACAACTCACCGATAAAGGAAATGTGCCAAGTGAATAAACAAATTACTACAAGCAGGGGCAAGCTCCCAAAGATGTCCTCTCCTGTGACTCTATAAAAGAATAAAGGGAATCAAGCGAGACAGCTTGAGACTCTGCTGAAGCGTGTTCCAGGTTGAGGGAGCAGATGCAGTAGGAAAATGCCAAGTAAATGGAATTGTACAAATGCAAGAGTCTGTGCATGGACAATAATGACCAGCTGACCAGAGAGTATGAAGTGCAATGGTGTGTGATTGGGGCCTACAGGCTGTAATGAATCTTAGCGCACCGTGATAGACAGCATCCAACAAGAGAAGAGATTGAGCAGAGGCATTCATTCAATGAATCTCCACAATCAAGAAAAGGCACAAAAAGGAACAAGCTGGATATGATTCTGAAGGAAGTCAATGTGGGGTTGAAAAGAATGGCTTTCATCAATTGTGATGCAGAGGTATTTATAAGAGGCCATACGCTCAGATGTAAAGGCACCTTCTTTTTTACCAGAAAACAACCAGGTTTTGTTAGCATTTAGCGCCAGTCTAAGGTGGAACAGTTGAGACTGAATGATGTCAAATGCTGACTGCAGAGGTTCAAATACAAGCACTGAGACTTTTGGGTGACTTACCACGACTCACTGATCTGGAGTATCTCACCCAAATAAAGAACATGTGCACACGAGTTAATCTCTTGGATGCAAAAGATTAACTTGTGTGCACATGTTCTGGATCTTGTACAAGTTCCATTAATTTTAAATGCACATGCATCTCTTTAGATCCTCACAGTTACCAGAATGGTAAGAATGGAAACAACTCTCAAGACCAATGTGCTTCCACACTTCAGATCAGAGGGTGGCAGAAATGTACCTGAAATCTGAAGATACAAGTGGAGTATCTGTTCCCAATGATGGGGCTGACGTATTTCTACACTTGTGCCCTTAATAAGTAACCTGTTAAGATAAAGGAAAAACATAATCACCAATTGGTAGCACTGCTGTAATTTGGTTGGCACATTTAGAAGGACCGTTTTTCTTGTTGCAGCTTATTGCACAGTTGAGTTTAAATAATTGCCATATGTTAAGCAGAGAAAACAACATCAGATGAACTGATTGACATTCACCTTGTCACCTCTCAATGGCTCCACAGGTGATTTAAAAGGAACAGGTGAGCGTGCTATTGCTGCTTCACTAGGCCCTAACCTGCAGCCCCAGCTGTGACAATATCGCTGCTGTTCCAGTCTGACTGTTACCTCTTACCCCCCCTTTTTCCCCCCCCTCGCCTCCCTCCCACCTCGCCATCTCCCCGTCTTTCTTTCGCTCCAGGCCGCTCTTCACTCCGCTCCTGTGGCAGAACCGTCAGGTCCTTGTTGCTAGGCAACCGCCATCTTAAGATTTCCCCGGTAGAGTTCTGTAGGTAATAAAACAATGCCCGAAGACAAACAGCGACTGGAAACCAGAAAGGCCTCGGGGAGGAAAAGAGATCGTGCCTTGTTCATACCAAACTCTCTTTTGGTTTTATTACAGCATTAATTGCATCAAACCCGGCTCAGGTTTAGTTAAGTAAAGTAGAGCGGAAACTGAGAGGATACTGAAGGAAATTCTGTGAAATTCTTGTTCCAGTTTGCAGAAGTTACACCTTCTGCTTCTTAAATTGAACTCTTATCTCACGGTGAGTGAGCATCCAAGCTGAGAAACAGCTGTCTTTGACAAGGCTACTGAGCCCCCAAGGTTAGGCAAACATATGGTAACACATTACTTCAATCTCTGTCGATTTATATGGAGCCGTTCCCGCCCTGATTACAGTATCGGGTCATCTGCAGACACATTTTGATTGACACTTGACAATTTATGAATTTCTAGGTCAGCGTGTTATTTACCGAATAGGTTTCAGTCAGCTCCCACAACTTGAGCAAGACCTTCTATACGAGGCTGCCAGTGAAATGAATGCACAAACAAAACAGATCCTGTGGCACACTGAATTATGATGAGACACCGGGGGGTTGAAAACTTTCGTGTTATTTCACTTGCCGTTTCCTCCCCCATTCAAGCCCGTTTAGTAGATGAATCAAAGGCAAGCTCTTACTAATACAAGCAATAAACTAGTCCCACTTGGTTTGGTTTGAACAGTTTTCCCCGATAGTACTCTTTTTTTTTTTTTATGAGTGGCACCAGACAGCTCAAACAACTGCTCTCTTTTCCCGTGCTTCGGCAGCGGAACAATGAACAGTGTCACTGATCTCTAACCTAGAAAAAAGATCAGGGTAAAACTGAAAATCAAGTGCGTCGGAGACTTTGAGGCTCCCTCTTCACACCAAGTGACAGGGAAACACTACTCCAAAGAAATCATCAGACATGGCAAAGAGGACTACAGAGCTCCTCGACACCACCGCCACTCCCACGTGATCCATTATTTAATTGTATAGTTTCAATCTGTGCAGTCGCGGTTAGACACCGTCGTCAGCATTGCCAGGTGGAATTGGAGAAGAGAGAGAGACGCGAGACGTTGGCTCCCGCTAATCAAAATGCAAATATCTGCGTCCCTGTTGGGGCATTAGTGCATCTTGGAGGATGAATCTCAAAGCTTTAAATTGAAAGATGATGAATGTGCAGGTTATTTTTTTTATGCCTGCAATGGGAAAATGGCTCTGAAATTAAAAAAGTCGCAAAAATAAATAAACAACCATGAACATAAAGCACAGAAGAGAGCCGTGGAGGAGATGATAGCAGGATGAAGAGGCACATTAGAAAAAAAAATGGTCAACAGGTTTTTAGTAATTGCAGAGTGCCAGTAACCACTGTAGCACTTCACAGATAGCGAAGACTTGATTACATGCTGTGACAAACAGACTATTTGACTGTTGATATCTGGCTGTCAATCACAGAACACATTTGGGGGGAACCATGATGGCCTTGTGCTTTGACCATAACAGGCTGGGGAGTACAATCACCGCGAACAAATTCAGTAACCAAAGATGGATGTAGACCATAGAAAATGTCTTCTGATTGTTTTGGGTTTTTCATAATGGTAATGTCAGCGCTAAGGAGGGTGCTCAATAAAAAGTCCAAGAAAAATGAGGCCATTACTAACTTATCCTGAGGGTTTCATGGATGTTTGGACCAAATTTCATGGGTCGGTGTACGAAGTTTGGAGCCAGTCTATCTCAATCACATGGACTCATTTCATAGGATAAGTGAAAACTCTGTCTGACCAGCTTGTGAGGGATAGGTGAGAAAAACAAACGTTGGTATTGAACCTCTGGGAGCCATGGACCAAATCTCATGGTAAGCTATCCAATACCTGTGTGATAATACTGCTTCTACTGCTAAAAATACACATACGAGTGAGTCTTGAGAGACATAAAAATCTTTAAACCACATCTTTTTTTGGTGACCCCATTACCTGAATTCTCTATATATACCACAGAGGCCTTTGACTCCTTTAAAAAAAAAAAAAAAAAGTTCCTCTTCAAACATGCTTGACAAGGTGTTATCACTTTTGTGTTGTACTTCATTGTTTTTTGTTTTTTTGATCACTGTCGCTTGATAAAACTTGACAAGCCGCACAACATTTTAATTTTATGCTCCAGTGGAAGGTTTCGGCTGTCTCCATGGTAACGAAACACACTATCCTCCAGCAGGCTCTTTCTGATGAGCTTGTTTATTTTATCTATATGTACCGCTTGTGTTTCGGATACTGCACAGATTGATGAAGTCGTTGATATAATCACGGCGGGAGAAGATTTTGGTTTTCATAATACTGAGAGGACAGCAATGATAAATTGAAAGAATGAAGATAGCAACAGGGAGAAGCTGTTTTCGACCGACAGTTGAGTTAAAGGACTCATATTATTCCCTAGTTTTATAAGTTATCCTAGTTCCCTGGTCTGCGACATGCTTTGGTCAAAATACCTTAAGGCTGAAGCACCACAGCAGTTCAATCACCCTGCCAAAACAGCCCTGTTCAGAAAGCTTGGTTTTGAGTGCCTGTCTCTTTAAATGCAAATGAGAGGAAAATTACAGGAAACTACGGCAGCATCACTGAGACTGCAGGAGCTAACAGCAGTTAGCATTTGGGAAAGCCATCATTTGCCCACTTGAGCCGGCACATTGCCGGCATATATAAAATGTATCCACTGACCAAGTAAATCCCCTGAAGCTGGAAGTTTGTGTAGAACTCTGTGCTGCACTGTGCAGCCAACAATAGAACACTTTGTGGACTTTTGCTCTGGATACTATTGCCCTCACCTGCACTCTCGTGTTTTTTAGGGACAAAGCGGAGCTCCACAAGACAACAATTCCAGGAATGTCAGATTGTGACGTCACAATGAGTGCGGAAGTCAACATCGCGTTTTATCTCCTACTCGGAATTCCGCTGGTACCCAGCATACAAGGCTATCCAAAAAAAGTCTCTCAAACTCTCTCCATGGACATGCAATGCGCTTATTATGACTCAGCCCTTAGTGTGACATATCCTAATTTTGTTGATTTATTGGCTTTCCTTACTGTTTTATTGTGTATTTTATTCCTGCTAACTTATTGACTTGGTTTTTGTTATCCTTTCTTTTTATGTGAAGCACTTTGAGTCCCTTGCAGATATTGTAAAGTGCGTAAATAAATATTGATTGACTGATTTATTGATTGTATGTCATTTACACATTAATGTCTTCCAATGGGATGCACTTTTTTTTTAGTCTAAAGTTGAGTTTCAGTCTTGTGGTGAATCTTTATAATCTGTGATCTGGTAACTTTAAAAATTAATCTCTTTGTGAGAAGCCATTTTATTCATTCATGCATTCACTGTCTTTTCAGGTCATGCAAATCTTATAGAGTTCTTTGACTGCTCTAATAGAGAAATCTTCAAAAAAAAAAAAAAAAAAAGTCAGTTAAAGATCTGGCTGTCCTCATCCTTAACCCTGCCTGAAAGTGACAAAATCTCTTTCGATCCTAAATATCTTTATTCTCCCCTTCCCTCTCCACCGTCTTATTCTTTTGAACAGTTTGTGGCAGGAACTCATTTGACCTTCACCAATGTATTAACTTTTAAATCATAGTCGAGAGCACTGCCACTGAAATACAATTCTCATAGAATATTGTCTTCAAGAGAGGTAGAGGTACATCATTGTTGAGCAGGGACACATGCTGGAATATTGTTTTTTTCCCATCAAGTATCACTGACTGTAAGTCGGCATGGTGGAATGCATTGAATTTAGACCTACTTGAAAATCATTCACAGAGTTGCGCCAGTTCACACTTAAATTTAACATTGTACAGTACAGTACAGCAACTTTAGATTATATACAAGTTCTCTAAAAATAAGAGAGTGATCCCTCCTCTGCGGCTCTTCCTGAGGTTTCTTCCATGTTCCCCTCGACATAGGGTTTTTGAGTCAGAATAAACTGTGAGGGTCTAAGGATAGAGGGTGTCATCTGATGTACAGACTGCACTCTTTGAGTCAAATTGTGTTTGTGAAGTTGGGCTATATAAATAAAATTGACTTGACATTGAATTGAAAAAGAAGAAGGCTGCTATTCTTTTTAAACAGAACCTCTTTTCAATCTTGATATACATGTGGTCTAGAAAGTATTTCAGTAAAGTGATTCACTTAAATCCACATTATCTGGGCATGTCTGACTTTTGAGGAATTGAACTTGAAGAGTTCAGTTTTTGTCAATATTCAGATTTCTTTTCTGATGTCGTGTAAAGTACAGTTCTGATGTTGTAGGAGCATTTGGATGACAAAATTCTGGATCAAAGACATGCAAAGAGGAGGGATTCTGGCATCTTCACCGGTCAGATGGTGCTGCCTGTTCTCTGTCACTGAGCTACTGCAGCAGGGTCATTAGAGACAGAAACATATGCCCTTCTGCATGCATGGCCTGCCGTCCAATTAGCAGCCTGAAAGCACTCGTCTGAAACCGAGCGAGGATATTGGAAAAACACATGAAGACACAGGTTTGAGGTAATCTTTTTGCACATCGTGTAGCTGCATGTTTGGGTATAAGCAGATGCGACTTTCTCAGGCTTGTATCATACTTTGAATAATGAGGGAGATTTCTTTTTTTACCCTCTAAAGAAGTGAACACATCCAGGAACACACAACCACTCGCTGCGCCTTTCATGAACCTTTTAAACTCCTGTCGCAGCGGTATTTCCCCTCTCAAAGAAAGTGCGTCTTCCTTTCTGCGAAAAAAAACCTTGGAAGAAAATATCATTTTTTTCTCGGGCTATTTATTTACTTGTGCTTCATAGACACTGATGTCCAGGATTCTTCAAAGTTTGACTTTTCTATTTGCTGCCGGAGGAGAAGGCAAGGACAAAGCTTAGCTCGTCACGCAGCAATATCAAACCAATCCGGGGTTTGCTGTATATTATTCACAAACAAACACAGCAACAATAGATAAATAAAAATATTGCCCAATTGGTGTTTCACTGCTCTGCAGCAGGAAGCAAAAGGTCAGCTATGCCATGCACAAAAAGGCTTTCTACTATATACACAGTTGTGGTATTATTTGTATGTACTGTATATAACAAGTGAATTGACTGAAGGGATGAACCAGCACTGGTCTGTAACAAGTGAGAGATCCATCCTGAGGAATAAAAATTCCACTTTAATTGCACAGTAGGGCTGTACCAAGTTCCATACTCGGAGTATAATGGTAAAAAGAAAAACTAAACGCTAGTGTAAAGTCAGGACAGCCGGCTAGCTCAGATCTTTTTTCTTCCATCTATCTATAGACCAACTGCATGCATAGCTTTTGAAGCAGAAACACCTACATTTTCTCCTCCAACACTCTGACACTCTGGAAATGACAGGAAAAATAGAAAAAAATAGGCTCATACTATGTCCATGTATAAATACTGTATGCACCTGTAATCAATTAAAGGTTATACAGTATTTCAGATAATAGATTCAAATACTACTGTATATAAATGTAAAATACAGTACATACAAACAACAAAACAAACTTTCTATACTGGTACCAATTGAATTTTGATACTAAAAATGTCATACTAATTAAAGTTTAAAATAGCTTTTCTTACTAACACACACTTTTAGAACAATGGGGAAATACATATAAACATATATATATATTAAATATAAAAGTGTGTGTAAGTGTGTGTGATACTAACTCATAACTCAAAGGGCCACATAATTATTAAAAATGCAGCTGAAAACTAGACTATCTGGGGAACTATGGGCTATAAACATGTGGCTTAGTTTACTGATATGCTGAAACAATTTTATAGGTTTTTAAATATACTGTATATATTTATATATACACGTGTGTATATATATGTAAGCAAGAATATGACTACATGTGTTTGCAGAAGTGATTTGATTTGGGAGGTTATTTGAAGGCATCTCATACAGTAGCTGCAACTCCAAGCTGAACTTCACAGCGAACCAATTAATTATTCAGTCTATTTTCCCACATTTACTAAACTATAATATAGACATTTTTATTATTGTCCATATAGTGTATAATATACACTATATGGACAAAATAATTTCATTAATTGAATTGGGGCTACTTTTCAGGCTTTGGACCCTTAATTCCAGTGAAGGACAATCTTAACACTTCAGCAGTCCAACTTTTCAAGTCTACCAAAATAGCAGCAAAAGAGGGACCAACTCCATATTAAAGTGTAGTGTAAAAACTGTTGAAACAGCCACACAAAAATAATATGGCTATTATAGTTTTTACACAGTAGTGTCACACAAAAACTTAAGTTCAGTGTAATAACCTATGTTATGTAACAATTAATTATTTCACTGTCATAGCTCAAGAGGAGACAGGTAAAATTATGTAGTAAGCAAACAAAAAAAAAACACCCACACACAACAGGGAGGTTTGTGTTTTAGTGTACTTCAGTTTGGCCTGGGCACCAATGACCTCAGAGGAGCCAAGGACTAACAGTCCAACTGCCCAAGAAAGATGGATTCTGTTGGCCCAGGAATGGGCCTGGATTATCTCTCTGGCACAGGAGCCGAGAGAAACAGAGCAACCGACCATCTCAGGGTGGTGAAAAATGAGGGAACGAGATACTATTTCTCTTTTAATTCACAAGGGGTGGCCTGGCTCTGCCTGCGATAAGACACAAGTGATCAACATCCTTAGGAGTTGGTTCGGGACTTGGCCTCAGAGCATCTCCCCTCCCTCCTCCGCCCTGATAGGTAGGATGTACATTTTGCTTTCTCCAACAGCTACAGTGTAGGTAAAAAAAAAAATATATATAAAGCGGAAAAAGGGAAGAGGAGGGAGAAAGTGAGGAATCACGTGGAAGGTGGAGGCACGGAGCTACCATATACAGCAGAGTCCCAAATCTGGATTTATGATGGTGGGCTCCAGTCACTACTGGGCCTGGAGGGAACTATTGATATTTTGAAGCCCCTTTTTTCTCATTGTCTTGTTTTCACATTCTGTGTGCTGTACAATGCATTCTCTCATATGACAAAAATGACCACAGTGTGACATTTAAATACAAACAAATGTCTGCAGCATTCAAACTGCTATCAAATGGATTCACACAGTGCTAACTAAGTCTGTCAGCTTCACAGGTGTTTCTCAGTGTAGCAGTATTTATTCATCTCAAAAACATTGCACGAATCAAAGGATTTCTGTCTCAACAAGACATGGAAAAACTTGTTCATGCATTTATTCTTAGTAGGTTAGATTATTGTAATGGTGTCTTCACAGGTCTTAGTAAAAAATCAATCAAGCAGCTGCAGCTTATCCAGAATGCTGCTGCCAGAGTCCTGACCAACAGTAAGAAAATGGACCATATCACACCTGTCCTTAAATCATTGCACTGGCTCCCTGTGAGTCAAAGGATCGAGTTTAAAATCCTGCTACTAGTCTACAAGTCGCTGAATGGTCTTGGGCCTAAATACATGTCAGAGCTGCTCATTGATTATGAAGCGTCCAGACCCCTCAGGTCATCAGGGACAGGTTTACTCAGCGTCCCCAGGGTCAGAACCAAGCAGGGCGAAGCTGCATTTAGCTTCTATGGTCCTCACCTGTGGAACAAGCTCCCTGAACACCTGAGGCGTGCACAAACTGTCAGCTTGTTTAAATCAGGGTTAAAAACATTATTGTTTACTGCAGCTTTCTAATGTTATCAATTTTAACCACTTTAACTTTCCTTTTTAATGATTTTAATAATTTTAAAATAATGATTTTAAATTGCATTTTTTTTGTTTTTTTGCATGATTTTAAGTTGTTAAATGTTTTAATTTGTTGATCTTAAATTGTTTAATGTTTTAATTTCATAATTGATTTTTTAATTTATTCTGCTTAAATTTCAAATGATTTTATATTACACTCATTTCTGCTTGATTTTAAATTGTTTGATGTTTTAAATGGTTTTAATTTCTTTACTTGATTTTTTAATTGATTGTGTTTTAATTCCAAATGTATTTCCTGCCTGTAAAGCACTATGAATTGCCTTGTGTAAGAATGGTGCTATACAAATAAACTTGCCTTGCCTTGCCTATTTAGATCACATGGAGATGACATTCCCGTGCTGCACACAGGAACTTGTTTTATTTCAAGACAGATGGAGGCGACAGCAACATTGCTCAAGTAAAGCGAGGCGACTGCAAACAGCTCGGAGTGTGAGTGAAAACACTAAATGCCTGGTCAAATTCATTCATTCCGCTTGAGTATATGAATATCCCAACAAACCCAAGTGAAAAGAATCTGACTTGCTTCATTTAAAGCATTGTTAACACAAAGCACTTACAGTTCAGCGGCTCAGTCTCCTTCAGAAAATACAAGACCAAGCAACACAGGCAATCAAGTTGCATTTAACAGAACAATATACCTCATTTAAATGTTTCCGTTCAGCCAAAGTTTGCTTTATGCAAAGACAAAGAATCATGTAACTGCGGAGAAATGTCATACAAGTCTTTCGTTATGAAGAGAAAAAAAGTGTTCAAACCCTTATTTAGACATTTCCATTCAGCCCATAACAAATGTTTGAGCATTTTTTTTTCTCAAGCGTGTTTAAAGATATTCACCAGAGGTAGAAAGAAATTCACTTTAAAGCTACATTGTCAGAGAATTATTGTATTAAGTCATAAAGTGACTATGATGTGTCATCAGGAGGTTAAGGAAACAGAATAAATTGAAATACTTGCTTCAGTGATTACAATAGCACAACCTCTCACAATTTCAATTTTAATTTTTTGATCAACAGACCAAAACATAAACACGATGATAAAACAGCTTCTTTGAAAGTTTAACACAAAGGTATGAAAGAGAAGTGAACTTATCGGGATCCCCTTGTTCATATTTGGTTTGAATGTATATAACATTTCAATCAGTCAACTTTAGATTCCAAAGTATTTAAAGAACAGGCTCAAAATCATGATAGCCAGAATAAACTGATATACAAACCTATGCATTAAGTTCCTTTATAAACCTATTCACTATGTTGTTTTTAACATTATTTTAAATGTATTAGGTGATGTATATGTTATCAGTTCTTGGATGACGTTTTTCCTTTAGTTGATTTCCTTGACTGTGATGCAGTAACAGAATTATGTCATCAACGCACAGGCTGATTTTGGAACTGCGTGTTGTGTTGGTGTGCGTTGACAACACATCCACAAACTTAATGTCAATGTAGGTGGAATATTAAGCCCCAAGCAGAAAAAAACATTTCGACAGAATAAGTAGTTGCCAAGGATAGTCATCCAAGCCTCGATCTGGTGACCCCTGCTGACACCCTGACTCCTCTGCCCGACGGGCCTTTCAGCTGATGGGCCGGATTGCTGTTATCTCACCTTGGTCGAGACAAATGTGAGTGATTGCCGTCTGGGCGGCTTCAAGAGTCAGCAGGTTGACAATGAGACTGTGGTCAATTTGCTTTAGTTCAGGTTCCACCTGCATGCGCACGTTTGCCGCAACCATTGAAAGAAATGGTCTTTCAAACAGCTAAAGCCATAATTAAATCCAAACATCTGAAAATGCCAGAGTTAAGGTTGGCATCTACTCAATATGAGCCCTTAATTACATTCTTTTAATTTATTCATCTCAAACTGTTCACCTTGACATAAATTAAACTGTGTGGGCCACTGTTGGTCTAATTGCTTTTTCCAAAAAGGCCAAGAAAAAAAGGGACAAAAACAAGAACTTGGAAATTAAGGAGGAAACTTAACAGAAGTTATCACTTTATATTAAGGGTGTAATGCTATGTGTATCCTGTTCGGTACAGGAAGCTCGGGATGGTACATCCTTTGTTCGGGAAATTACGGATAGTTAGCTACCATTACGTTTAGTTCATTTCAGTCCATTTAGTCATTTAAACTTGTTAATAAATAAATACAAATTCATGTTGTTTTCCATTTCTTCCTGTACCAAAAATGTACCAAACCGAGGTACGTACCAAACTGTGACTTTTGCGTACCGTTACCCCCCCCCCTACATTAAATGACTTTGACATGTCCAGTGTGTATGAATTAGTGCCATCTAATGGTGAAGCTGCAGATTGCAATTCTTTGCTGTTTGCCTTTATTTCTTTGTGAGTTTTTCTCTTTCTTCATGTGCGTAAGCGTCCATCTCTGGCTGCTGCTGCTTTGTCTGTTTGGGCTGCTGTAGAAACATGGTGGCACAAGATGGCAGTCTCTATCAAGCAAGGTCCTCACAAAAAATGTGATATAAAAGACTTATTCTAACGGAAGGAAAACCAAACACTCATAAATTATGTGCTTATTGGATGTATATTTCATTTCTGCTCTCCTCAAAGTTACACACTTAACCTTTAAAAGTACAACTTCAATGGTTGTTGATGGTTTTGTATAACTCACACAGTAGTACTAGTGTAACACACCTATGATGAGAACTGCAATTCTTGTTAGAAAAGCATAGATATTAATGCAGAATGAGGTGTTAAGGATCATTTATTTTTCTATCCACATAATCGAAATGAGATGAACTATTGCTGTTTCTTCATGCTTTCTTTCAATAGAGGATGGATCGCCACGGAAATGTGTATGAAGCTCATACTGACGGCCAATGAACCCGAGTGACTACTGTATGAATGATCCACTGTCATTTTCAAGCGGTGGACAATTGTTGTTGTGAGTGAAAGGTGTCAGGAAGATGAATCCATGAATTTTTCGTCCAACAGTTGCTTCCTCAGCAGATCCAGATTGATACGCATTTATTTGCAGGTTTTCGTACGGCTGTCTGGTGAAACTAAAGTCATATTTATTTCCTCTGGTCATTAAAAAAATACATTTACAGCAGAGGGAAACTGCATTCATTATAATGAAAATCCCCTTTTCTCATTAAATATAATTATTTTATCCATTGTTAATATTAAGATATCGAAACGAGCAGCTTCAACTATTGTTTTGAATCGTATACTTTGTATTTCCTAAAATAATAATTTCTATTTACGTGCAGTACATGTCCCAGTCAGTCAGAAACATCTATTCCTGGCAGGACATTGAAAAACATAAATATGTTTTCAGTGAGACTTTCTTTCTTTTCTGAAAGATAATCTCCATAGTCCCCAGATTTCAAGAAATAATAATGTGCTGACATTTAAAATATAACCAAATGTGCAGATGCATCTCATCTGATTGCTTTGTAATGAAACCCTTTTGTTGATTCGATGGATTCCCATTCCCAACAAATTAAGGTGGATCTGGTGTGGTGAGTTTCCTAATGACGTCCTGTCTCCCACAACAGTCCTGACATTTTGGTAGCCTTATTTGTTTTGCACTCTTTGCCTTTCTCTTTGAAGGTCACTCCCAAATGACTTTAAAGCATGCAAATCACTATGTCCACAGTTCACTTGTGTCATTTGATGGGTGCGGGGCGTAGCAGGGGGAAACGGAGGCAACATAACAGGAATGAAAATGACACTGTGAGCTTGAGATCTTTCACACATTTTTATACAGCGTGTGATTAGCTCACAGTCTCTCTCTATTCTAACCAAACCTTCCTCCTCGCCTTCTTACTACATGTGGTCATAGAAGATGAGAAGTCTACTTACACACATTTTCCAAGTGCAAGCAGCGTACGACGACACTGAAATCAGACTTGTGCTGTGACTAAGAATTTCAAGTTAGGGATGTCCTTTTATTTGTCAGTCCTGAAGTCTTTAGGGCCCTTTTTGAGATTTGTTCAGTTAAGAAAAAAAAAAAAAAAAAAATGTCACCATGATACTTTGCCAAACTGAGATCCTGTGATGTTGTCACTGTTGTGCGGAACACCATTTTCCTTTGTTTATAAGGAACTTAGTGTTTCTTTTTTGTTTAGAAACAACCCCTCTTTCGTTTCTGCAGTAGAAATTATTAATGAGGGCATTAATGGATTTTTGGATACAAACTCAGGCGGCTAATCTTGCTACTCAGCAGTTGGATAAAGCTCTTATCAGAATGTCAGTAAATCTGTGTGAAATAGAGACTATGTTGAGTTCAAGCTGTTTACCGAAAGAAAAAGATGTTTGGTTACTAAATCGTGATTGTCCACTGGGAGTTGCAGGACTAAACTTCATATTATGTTTTACAATTTAGAGAGTATAACTTTAGGGTACCACGTCAGTTATCTGGCAACCCGCTGTGATGCCTTGGAATGTGAAGTGGCATTTTGAAATTAGAACGTTGGACGGCAACACGTTAAATTTTGAAAACAGAAGTAGCTCGAATTAGAAAAGCAGGGGTAGAGCCTGTCCCTTGTGTCCTCCTACAAATACAGCAATGCGACTGTTGAGTGGCACAACTTGTCAATCACTCTGCGTCTATGCCCAAACAAAACACACTTTTCCACTATACAGTCCCGGCACGGCTCTACTCTCCACGGTTTGGTTTGTTTTTTGAGCCGTGCTGGAACTGTGATTTGGAAAAGTGCCAAAACATACACTTCTTTATTATCTAATCTCTATATTAGTTCAAGGAACCTGTCCATCTGTCAAGGTCGCTGGACAGTTACAAACATTCAACCTCTGCCTGTTGGAGTTAGGGCTGAACGATATATCGTTATCGTATCGATATCGAGATATGAACATTCAAGATATTAATATCGAAAAAGCGACGATATAAACGATATAGATTTTCCCCCGCGCTTGCCCTGCATGTACAGCTCTGGCAGTGACATTACACATCTTTTTTACGATTGCCCTTGAATGCACCACAACGGCCAGCCAATCACAAACCTTATTTCATGCTTGCTGTGGATCGACAGCTGAAGCAAACCAATGACAAACATAGGAGGGCGGGAGGGAGACTGAGACGCACACTCACACACACGACATACAGTGGGAAAATCAAAAAAAAAGAAAGAAAAGTGACATGAGTGCGGAAGATAATGAGGCCGGTGGCGATTTTGTGCCAAAACATAAATCATCGATCATTTCGCCACAACCAAGGACCTGTGGTCAAGCCGGAAAACCGAAACTTACATCAGTTTAACGATCCATTTTATTACAACAAACTCCGAACTCAAGACCCACTGTCTGCAGACGTCCTTCTTCCCCGGGCAGCATACAGGTGATAATATAGCGCAGGAGATGAGAGGTGCGTTAGCAGACTGGGACTTGAAGGAGGACCAACAGGTGACTGCGTGATGACTGATAACGCATCAAACATTAAAGCGGAGCTGCAGTAAAATGTTCGATTTTTTATTTATTCTTTGGCGACTTTATGTTAATGTTGATGACTGGCAGTGAGTTCTCGTCAATAAAACTGCACTTTCCATGTGGAAAGTTTCCACAATCTTTTGTATTATGTTTTTATTTTTCTGAAAATTGCTTGGTTTTCACCGAACCTGTAGTCATATCGTATCGATACCGAGATATCTGGCATGAATATCGAGATATGAAATTTTGTCCATATCCTTCAGCCCTAGTTGGAGTGCAACGCCGGATACACATACAGCTCCTTGTTTCTGTCTGTCAGAAACTATCTGGCAACCCGAGGCCTCAAGTCACAGAAGGAGGCTCTCAAACAATGTCCAAAACATTGAATTTGGAGTGCAGTCCTCATTTTGAATGTGATTGACTTCACTTTTGCATATTTTAACCCTTTAACATTGAATGATGAAATAAAGTGGCACTGAATGTAGCTTGAAATTGCGAAAAAAAACAATATTTTCTAGTCATTTGGCTACAAAAAAAAAAAAAATCAGTCAAGATTATATTATGCCATGTCATTGATTTTTAAAAGTGAATCATGTTCAGGCTCTGAGGGTTGAATCAAAACTTTTCTACAATATACTACTACACTATACTACTATGTAATTCTGAATTTTTATATATAATATTAGTTTAAATTAGTGCTGGGCACGTTTCCATGACGACTGAGTTGTGCGTGATACCGCTCCAGTTTGACTGTAGGCACGCTAACGGCGCTAAATGAGCTAACAGAGCTAATTGGTAAACAGTGCCTGGACTCCGGTGCCGCGGCACATAAACATGACGTCACATGCGTCTTTTTCCGGTCAGTTGTTGTGGAAACGCGTTATGTGTAAATGTGCGTTAACGTTGACACCGCTAACCGGCGTTAACGTGCCCAGCAACTGCTAGAGAGCTAACTGGTAAACGGTGCCTGGAGACTCCGGTGCCGTGGCACGAAAAACTGCGTTACTTTACTTTAGAGACTCATTATAACTATCGGGAGTCACGTAAGCATGATAACATCGTCATGGAAACATTGATGTGTTAACGTGCCCAGCACTAGTTTATATACAAAGTTAATGCACAGACATGAGCAGATGCGGCCGGGCCACATGGTGCAAGAATTGTGAAAGAATACGCGTTGACGTGAAGACCAATCAGCACTGAGATTTCCAGGATGATGTCATTGGTGGCAAATTAAAAAAATCTATATTTATATATATGACTAAAGTTGCTGTACCGGGACAAAAACAAAGAGGGGAGAGCATGGCAAAAGGTCCGCGAAGAGGTCAATGAAGCCAGCAACTGAGGCTTGACCGGCTAATGATGTTGCACAGAAATGTGATCCCTTGGCATGATGATGCGAATGGCTTGGCGTTAAATTGTATGCAGCATTAGGTTGTTCTTTCCTAACGGTCTCCTCTCTAATGCAAGAGCGGCACATGAACGTGCCAGCTCTCACACTCAGTCTGGGCGATCGTGGACCGTTGTGGATGTAAAGAGCCTGTCACTGTTTCACATATTCTCCACATCCATCCTATTAGTAATACGCCGCCTCTCACTATAGCGTACGTTTGAATATTTCATTCAAGACAGATGGAATCCTAATCTTAGCTCCAAGCTGTGGCGTTTTTGTCACCGATCCATTTTCCAATCAGGCAGTTGCCATACACTCCTCCATTTTCCCTCCCTTCCCCTCTGCTCTGTTTTCTCCTCCCTCTGGCTCCACCACCCATCACTCACTCACTCAACTTTTCTTTTTGCCCTCTTTCCTCCCCCTGGCAACTTACTCTGCTGCAGCACGTCCATCTGAGACACTTGAATATTTAATTTCCACCGTCATTTATTATGTTGAGACTAATTCATTGAATTAATTTCATACCTTGACATCAAATTAACTTAAGGGAGCAGGAGACTGGCAAGTGCTGGCTCGTGTTGTTTAGAGAGAGAGAGTGGCTTTGTTTTTTAAAGAAGCTGCTGGCTGTAACTCATACTAAACTACACCTGAAGCATTACTATGTACTCATATTTAAATGCGTATGAAAGAATAAAATGATAAAAAATTATATTGCATGGTTTAATTGCTAATCATGGCAAGCCTGCAGAGCAGAACAATTGAATTTCACTGTAGTGTTAAAACATTTGCATGTGTTAAGGACCAGTCTAACCCACAATTCTTAGCTATATTATAGTTAATGAAGAATGAAAATGGTAGGATCTGGACAATAGCAAGACCCTGCTGATATTCAAAGAATATTTTTTTACCCCAAGGTGTGATTAAAATGTGGTCACTGTTATAAACACGCAGCAGTAGACACTGGTGAGACTGCAGGTATGCTGCCTCTGAGCCCATGTTGTGCCATAAATGGTGCCCCCATTGAATTCAAAGGAAAAGTTCCTGGGGAAGTTAATCAACACAACTTTGGAGATAATAAAGGAGAAGTTAACTTAGGAATGAAGCAGCAAAAATAAAAGCAGCAGCCTGTAATTTGAGTTGTCATTTAAATTAGTTCCGGAGAGTGATTTTTTTTTTTCTTTCTTTTTTTAAATCTTGTGATTTCCTGATAATTATTGTGTGGGAACACACTGAACACATGGAGCTAAAGCAGCAAGAATGTGTTTGGTCAAATTTGTACTAATGTTCACACCAGGCTTTTAAACTGCCTCCTGGATGTGTATATTTTTGGTCAAATACAGACCTACATTATGACTGTACAGATGAGCCTGATGTTAGTGATAGGGAGTAAATCAAAGCCCTACTCATGCTGCTGTAACATGAAATACGATTTTAACCGTGAGTAAAGGACAATTTGTGTCAATATTGTTTGCTGGAGACAACCAAAAAACTTACATATGAGCACTGATAAGTGTTAAAAGTGGTCTCTAATTCGTCCTGAGGACAGACTACATCCATGCAGCTCAGGAATGTGGAAACCAGATCTGTGATCAAATACGAGGACACATTCAGGACAGATCGAGAGTGTTAAGACTGATTTTGCCTGTGTTTTGTAGGAATTATACACTTATAAAAACATACTCTGACAACTTTTCAGGAGTTGTGATCAAACGATCGTTTTCCTCACTCACCGTTTCAAACTAAACGCCAACTTTTTATTTTTGTTGTCATTTTATTTGCATGAACAGAGACAAATCGACCAAAGAGAAAGGCAAAACATTATTAATTCAATGAATTCTCAATTATGATGGAGCATGCAATCAGATGTTTGACCCACGGGAAGAACCTTCTCCTTTGGGAGAAGTTTGACATTTTTTGGTGCGACGCTAAAACTTTTATCATCAATCCCTATCAGCCTCTCACCGTAATAGATAAGAGTTTGTTTATCTACTACCCTAATGGTTCATCTCCCTGATGAGTGTTTTTTTCTCGGCGCAATTAATTATCGCGGCTGAATTTTAGGGGGAGAGCAGCAGCCAAACAATTAAAACTTTATTTTGCTAACTGAACGACGGTCCATCGTTCTTCGTCATGGAAAAAAGTCCTGAGTTTTGACATGAGGTGAGGGCACAGATATGAGCTCAAGATGCACTTGGTGCAAGTTATTTCTATTATTTAAAACGAGGGACGAGGGTGAATCCAGGAGGACAAACTGTGAATTAATTATTACCGGTATTAGTAATAATGCTAGTCTGAGATTTGCAAACAGTGGGGCTGTACGTGGGCATGTCATAAATGAATTTAAGTGTGTGTTGTGTGCCTGTGTCCCTCTGGGTTGTCAGATCCCGTTAATTGCTGCCTCCCTGCTGCTTTAAGAACAAAAAACAAGTTGCGACTGCCCCACCCCCCCACCCTTTCCTACTGTCGCTCCTCTTTCATTATTTACCCATTCAAATGAGAGAAAAATGTTCTCGTTGACATTGATGACTCCACGATAGAGAGAGAGAGAGAGAGGGAGGAGAGAAGACAGAAGAAAGACTAAACTAATTAAGGCAACTGACTCACCTCACCATTAAAGAGAATTTAGTCTGGATATTGCAGTGTACTTCTGCTGCTTCGACAACCGACCCACCCACCACCACCATCCCCTCCCCTTTTTTAATTACTGCACACTTACGAAAAAAAAAAAGAACAAGTTCTTCAACTACTAACAAACAAACCTGTGAGGGATGGGAAGTGACTGCATGGAGCCATTTCCTGCATTAGTGTTTCAAAGCAACACTTGAAGTTTTTTGGGACACACCTACTATCGACACTCGGGCCACTTTATTAGGTACACAGGACACTCAAAGTTCCCTGGTACTTCCGCAGAATTTCGCGGACCCTGGTATAATTATGCGCGCGTCAGAGTCCCATAGTATCCCACTTCACCATCGGGTGGCGGTACAAGTCTGGCCGCATTCCTACAACAACGCTAAGTCTGGTTTGAACGGCTCACAGCTGAAAGCTACGTCGGGTTTGTTGCGTTGACACATTTTCTGCGTTCATCTCATATTCCATTCAGTAGCGATTCATTCTCTCCAGGGTTAGGTTAGGTTCACCCCAATTTGTGTTTCCTTGTATTCTTTGAGTGACGGGTTGTACGCTGGACCTCCTCGCATCACATAAAGCAAACATCCTTCGTCCTTTGTTGTCTTTTGACCAAAACAGAAGCTCACAACCTGGACTTGAAAGTGTTTTGCTTCCAAGAAGCATGGACTCGCACAGTGGGGGGTTGCTCATCGATGCCCACATGGGGTCTGTGTGGACCACTGTGGAAGCGACTCAGAAAGTATGACTCAGACCTAATAAAGTTTCCAGTGTGCTCTTCAGCTTCTTCTTTAGCCTATTTGTTGTATGCTTATATATGCTCCTCTTCTTACCTTGGCTGTAATGAATGGTTATTTGAGTTTCTATTGCCTTTCTATCATTTTAAACCAGTCTAGTCATTTTCCTTTTACCTCTTGCATCAACAAGGCCTTTTCTCCTAGAGAACTGTTGCTTACTGGATATTTTCTGTAAATAGAGATGGCTGTGTGCAGAAATTCAAATACGCACTGTCTGAAATACTGACTTGTGATTGGCAGGTGTATACTTCTTAGATTTAATTTTTATCTTCCCTGCAACATTTCATACATCTGTATTCTGGATGCTTTACTAGAGCTTCTTGGTTTCTACAAACCTTTAAGGGTTTAGTCTGGATATTTTTTTTTTTTTTGCCAAACTCAAGCTATTTTTGCTTTTATGGGCTCCAGCTAACTGGCCACCAGGCTCAGATTTTTAATTTCTGACAACCTGGAGCAAATTTTGAAATGTTGTTTTATCCCACCTGCTTCTCTTTATAGATCATATACACACACTGTTTTTATGGATTTGTTTTTGGAGTTTTTCTGTTCTTTTTTCCTCTACAGTGATACAACATATTTTTAGTATTGCTGCGATATATCCTCCTGGAGGGTCAGGTGATCACCATTTGATTACAGGTGTAGCTATTAAAATAGCAGTGTAATAATCTGTACTTTTATATAGTACTAATGCATTGTTTTGGTCATCAATAATTAGAAATCTAGCAACTGCACCAACACAGTCAAAGTACAGTTAAGGTGTCATCGAAGCACTATCATACATCAAAGTATTACATATTATTCCTAATACTCTCTCAATAAATTCTAAACACCTGGAAGGCAACAGTATGAGGAAACAGATGTGGCCGTGTGGCATTAAAAATCAAGACAGGTTTGGTTTCAGGCATTTAAGACCGAGTTGTGTTTCTTTATTCTCTACGCAGATCTTTCGAAAACAGGGCAGCCGACAGCCAATATATGATGCTGATTTTATTGGCTCATTTTTCCTTAACCTCTGTTCTAATCAACTTTATTTCTACTCCGTAGGATCTCATATGAGAGGACGTACAATAAACAAGAGATTAAAGCTTTGGATAGCATTGGATTCTGTATCTGATATGCAGTGATCCCGACACAAGCGAGATCTGTTGCCTGTGGATTACAATCACTTTGTCTTCTTATGCTTATTTTGAGCATATCTAAGGGCAGTAATCTCTTGCAATCTTCTGTGATCCGATAAAATATTGCATGTGCTTGACTGTTATGTCAACAGCTATCCACCATCGTCACCTTTTATGAAAGCAGCCAATGACTAGTCGAGTTGCCTGTCATATTGACTGGTATACTGTATACGCTGTCAGATATATAAGGTCTACAGATTATAACAGAATACTGTCAAAAGGGCATTGTTTGGTTGCATGATATGATAACTGTAAAATCCCATATGTGGTCTTGACAGTCTCCAACGCTTCAAATGCAAAACCATTTCTTCACTCATGTCAACATCAGGTCGAGACATGAAAGCAGTAAATCAATACCTGCACAGGAAAACCTGTGAATGCACATTCAACTTAGTGTTTATTTTAGACAGTTAAAAATGTGTATTTGGCTTTATTATTTTTTTTATCTAAAACTAGTTCCTGGAGAGGAATATGGTTTTATTATATATATAAAAAACAAAACTCAACAAAACACACTAAATGTGGATAATTTCTCAAAGAGCAGCATGTACAGTAATTTAAAATATTGTAAAGAAAAATCATAATAATCTTCTTATCATAGACGGTGAATAAAATCTGATTTGTAAGCATTGTGGGTGGCAACATCTCTGGTCCCTGCTTTATTTCTCTCAGAGTATTTGGCAGTGGAAGGAAGAATTGGCTGGAACGATTATATAAACCATACATATGAGAGTATTTATATAGCTTCTATTAATAGCAAGTGTATTAAAAAAAATGAATCGCCTGTGAATGACAGGGGAAGAAAAAGAGGGGAAAAAAAGACGGAGGGAGGGATTAGATGAAATGGCAACGCAGAAGCGGCGAGACTGATCTCCTCTTTCAGCCAAGGCGACTACAGCAGAAGTACCTGCTAAGCAAATTTATTTCACTCGACTTTAACGCTCCTGGCATCTCTCTTTCTGTTTTCCTATTTTCCTCTCTCTTTCTTTCTCTGTCACTGCACAATAATTCCAAGACGAGCGAGCACCCCCCCCCCCCCCCGCCCTTAAATCACATCCCTTTATTTGCAAGCACAACACTTACTTTCAAAGCAGGCTTTTAAGAAATTAATCTGGATGTTGAAAAACACTATTGCTAATACCTCTGCAGACAACGAGAAAGCAATCCTGACTATTGAGCGGGTGGTAAATTGCCAATTAGAGGGTAACATTGTACTGTGAGGCCTGTGTATGTTCAATGGGGGCTTGCCTCTGTTGTAAGACTAGCTGTCAGTCAAACAGCACCTGGGGCAATTTTGTATTTCATTAAGTCATAATTAATGGAGGTAGTAATACCTACTTCCATTTGGGTAAGAGGAGGCCAGGCTCCCATTGTGGACTAGTTTCTCATTATGAAACCATGTTTTTTAAAAGGTGCAGTTGGTCTGGTAGTTGAAAAAAGAAGGAGAAAAAAAAGCCTTTAATTATGAAAACTGTTCATGTCGGAGTTGATGAGCTGGGAGGCAAGTGGGCACATGTATTTTGAAGTAAATAGGAAAAGACTTCATGGTAATTTTTTTTGTATTTTTTAAACCTAGGATCTCAACTGGCGCTTTTGCATTATACAGTTCAAGCACTACTCGGCTCTACTCTACTCGGCTTGGCATCAGGCACGTCACTTTCCATTACTATAGGTACCTCCTCAAAGTGGGCGGGGTCATGGCTGCACAAACAAACACACACAAACTACTGACGAGCAAAGCAGTTGCTTCATCATTAGAAGCAACTGTTACCTTTATTCCTGTAACTGATAGACCGCTTGTGATATCGAGGAGAAAGCGGTAGAAGATGGATGGATGGATACCAGAAAGCAGAAAATTAGATCTTGCACCCATGTACTTGCCCTCAGGATTTCCATGGAACGACTGTATAACGGTCAGATTTCGAAAGCGAACGTTATCTCGGGAAAAAGGGGCAGAAGCATTCACTCATTGAACATGTTTTGATCGAAAAGCAAAAAACAAACAAGTAGAGTAGCCGAGCCGTGCTATAACTGTATCGTGGAAAAGTGCCATATGACTGGCCATCGTTTATATCACCACCTGTTGACTTTTGACAGCACTTAACAGTGACTGTTTGTGTTTTCATATGGACAAAGTTTGTTAAAACTTAGTGTGTGTGTGTGTGGACAGGATTTCAATCTATCACACAAGTGTCTTCTGATGCATATTTCTTTAAATAAGAAGACCCTTAGGGCATTGCTGCTTTGGTCCAATGATACAGACTCTAAAAAGGGAGAAAGCTTTGATAGGACAGTTATCAGCCAGGGCCAAAGCAGGCAAAGGCTAAACCACAATACAATGTTTTTTTTATCTAAAAATGGCATTTTCTGATAAAGAATGGATGTTTCATCTCTGTATCAGAACTAATCTGCGACCGCATAAACACGGCCCAAAAACGTGTGTCACATGACTCCACATGAGGTCCACTGAGCATGTTTATGCTAAATAGGTTGTTGTTTCCTACAGTAAATGCATAACTGGTTCTTCAGTTTTCAAATTAAAATAGAGCTAACAGGGGTTATAGTATATTACTATATATTAGAGTGTGGACAGAAGAAGCAGTCAGAGTAGAATTTATATATTTTCAAATAAAAATAGAGTAGCATGGATGTAGCCAGAGATTTGAAAAAATATCCAAACAGAATCTGATCTTCCTGAGCAGCTGTTCACATTATAGATTGCAAAAGATCAGATCTGATATTGTGTGTGGTGTGTCCATATTGGCACAATCTAGTCTAGTTACAGGTCAAATACAATAGTCACAACATGGGGGCTTTTATTCTTAACGGACAGTATCAGTTAATGACTTCCTGTCCTGAATTCTGCTAAAATGAAGCATTGTGTTCCGTCATCCGGCAAAAATATAACACCCACGTATTTTCTGCGGGAGCAACGGACTGACGCAACAAACAGAGTTGGTGGAAGCTGAAAAGTCCGATCTCATGTGTTTTTTAGCTGTCCAGACTGCCCAAAAAAATACAATCGGTATATGCTTAGAAATCCAATCTAAATAAGGCCTATGTACAGGCCACCATATGCCAGTGTTTCCATATGCATATGTGTGATAATGTAGGTGGGTGGTGTCCATATGACACAATCTCAGTCAGCTACAATTGTGAATTCACAGAATCTACACAGCAGACACATTGATTATAGGTTTATTTTATTCTCTCTGCTGTGTGGTCACAGTATATTTTCACCCATAATACTAGAACATGGCGACTGTGACTGCGCTACACTAAAACAAACGTATTACCAATCAGAGAGTATTTATAAAATAGAAAATAAATAAAAATATGTCCTCCTAATATTGGACGTTATTGCAAGCTGTCATTTCCCATCTGTGCAACGAAAGGAGTAAAAAATGAGGTCATCTGTGGAGTACGATCGAAAATATGTCTGTAAATGACTGAAAACCAGTGGCAATAGTCTCACAAGTAATTACTGTGTTTATGCTTAGAATATATTGCTGTTCTAAACACAGAACTTGCATGTTTTTTTATGAGCAACGATACAAAACTAGAACAATTGTTACAAAAGCTGACGGCGTAAAAATAAACAATGAATAAAACAAATAAAATAACTCTAATTATGTCATACAGCATATTACTGTGATTTGGCAGTATTGTCCTATACAGTATAATTACTGCATTTAACCCTGAACCACAGAGCATTCGGCTGCTTTTGCTCCATTATTATGTTAAAACTTATATATAGAGGCTTTAAGAATGTGCAGTTACAGTATAGAGCGTCTAGAGCATTTTCTAAAAAATCAAATAGAATTTGTCAAATTTGGAAATACATCCCAGTTCAAAGTTCTCTTAGCTCGGTTTTACGAACAAAAATAAAAGAAAAACGGTTTAATTTGTGACTTAAAGGGACACTGTGTAGTATTTATGGGTTTATATGACCCAAAATCCACTTTTGTATACATATTATGTGCTCCTGCATTGTCTAGTCGCTGTATAATATTCTTTGTTTCATTTTCGTAGTGTTTCAAAAAGTCTTGTAAAACAACATGGTCGCGGGCCGCTACTGCATTGCCATGACGCCATGTTTCTGCGGGAGCCTGTATAGACAAACGCGAGAGAACAAATCAAGCGTCGCATTACTTGTAGCGGAAGTCCCGCCTCCTCTCTCTCCGCTTCTTCTGCTACGGCCGCGGTAGCTCGCCCTCTCCCTCGCCTCACGAACCTCATCTGCTGACACGGAGAAAGACGACGAGGACGATATTTGACCGGCTGAGGATACCGTAGCGCTCAGGGAAGGGAGGGGATGAGCAGAGGAGCAGTTCTTTGTTGTAAGTTTCAGCCTCTCCTCTAGATGGCACTATAAACTACTTACTTCACCTTTAACATAAGATGAAAATGTACATATCGACACACCCCAGGATGACCATATAAGGAGTTGTGTATTCTTCCCGCAGCAATTTACCAAGGGTATCAATCAATCACATTTCCTGTAACAGCATATCTTCTATTTTTCAAAATAATAATAAAAAAATCTATATATTATAATGTTAATTATAAAGTATATTTATAATGTTAATGTTAAAGTAAAACCTATGATATCCTGGAAATAGTTTACACTGTATGAAGCGTGTGTTAGCGTGTGTTAGTCTTCAACCACCTGAGGATACTAAACAATCAAAGACTTCTCTATTGATCCCGCCAACTGCCACTTTAATACTAGACAAATAAATAAATGAGACAATGAGTAAATAAATAACACCTAAGACACAAAGCACATCAGAAGAGTTTGTGCTTTCCTTGGGAAAAAATACAAACATACGTTACACTAGTTAATCAAGGTTTGCATGTTTGCCCTGCGGCTTCACGCTGGCTGCCTTCAAGATTCTCTCTCTCTCATACACTAAGCCATAATATTTACCAGTGTGTGTGTGTGTCTGTGTGTGTGTGTTGGAAAATGGTTAGAGCTTCTGTCAAGGTTGTGAACATTTTCTCAACATTTGAAAGGTTACACCTGAGGTGATATTTTCCTCTCAACCACGATAGAAGACAACAGGAGAGCTGTGTGTGTGTATGAGTGGTGAGGGACAAAAGCAGATGTTAGTGCATTGTTGTCAAAAAGATAAATAAACAGGAAATGGAAATTTACTGCTGGTTTGACAAGTCAGATGTCACTGGCAGAACTGCATATCTCAGCCTCGGTGTTTTCCAAAGACATAAGCAGTTGCTCCCACTTTTTCTTTCTTCTTTTTTATTTTTTTTTTTATTTTTAAGAGCCAGCATGGTTCATTGGTTTGAAGCCGCAGAGTAAATGTCAAGGTTTCAAAAAGGTCTGAAACTGGTGTTTATCAAAGAAACAGTGCACGGCAGCTGTAGCGTTTTGATGGAATGACGTTTTTGTGGGATGCTTGAATACGAAAAATACCAGTCTAAAGAATGACAAAAAAAAAAAAACAACAACATTGAGATAAAGCAGTACAGCATTTTCGGTTTTGATTCTTGAAAAGAAGGAGATATAATAAGAATCCCAAGGCCACAATTTCTGAGAGCTTTGATGATACCATTTCAACGAAAGACACATTCCACATAGACCCTTCCAATTCATTAGTCATGCGACATTTACACTGTATGTAAATAAACCAGAATAATTATAAAAGAGCTAAATATTTAATTAGAAGGAATACAAAAAAATAATTTGTTCATCCCATTTCCTCGATTAGCACATTAGACGTGGAACCACACACTTTAAAAATATAAAATCATTATTACAGTCCAAATGTTGTTTAAATGGAAATTTCACAACGCATAACAAAACATGATTTCACTGTAAGCCTACATGCCCTACAAGGTTAGTAGACAATAATGGATCAAACATCATCAAAAATCTCAGCCTTAAACTTGTCCAGTTCCTCAGAAATAAAGGTCATTAGGACCAGATTTGAGTCTCTATGAGGACTTCTGGTAGTGATAAGGTAAGATAAAGGATGAGTCAGCAATGTGTTGCATTGAAATCGAGGTTGAATCTGAAATACTTCCACACGATGCATTTCAGATCATTTGGTGTCATGAATGTTGCATTGTTGAGAACAATGATGATGCACAGCCCTATGTGGTAAATATGGTCACTCAGATTAAGGTGACAGTTCAGAAATAAGTGCAGAGGAAACCACCTGCAAGGTGCAGCAACTCCAACTTTACATTTTCACAATTTCACTTGACCTCCAGAGACCTAGAAAGACATAACACGTAACAAGAAAGTTATGTCATTCTCAATACTAGGGGTGGGGGAAAAAAACATTGATTCTTAGATGCATCACGATTCAGATGCGGTCGAATTCAGATTATTTCAATGTTAAACTCGAAGTACTTGGAGAGTGCAGACCTCCGCCAAGCAGCTCAGTGCCTACAAAATACACCCTGCCGGCGTACCTGGGTCAGAGAGCAAGTGTTGTAACAAGTGATAACGGATCACACCCAAAATGTATTCACTTATTTCTGGTCTCATTGTGGACATTTCCAGAAAATTTCAGCCAAATCTGTCTGCGACTTTTCAAGTTATCTTGCTAACAGACAGACAAGCAAACGCCGGCGAAAACATACCTCCTTGGCGGAGGTCAATAACGTAAAATTGAAGGTAGGAAAAGGTGAAACTCTCAAGTGCAGCGCACCGTCACCCAGACCTTACAGGGAGCACATAACAAAGAAGCAAGGAGCCGAGATACAGCCGCACTATTTGACTAACACTCAACCTAACGGGTGAAAAGAAGATGGGATAGAAATTACATGTGGCGCTTGTACGTCCGTATCGTACGTCACTATAACTGCACACTTTATCACCGATGACTGGAGGCTAATGTCACACGTGTTCCAAACAAGAGCAATGAATGAGAACCACACGGGTGCTAATGATGTTGAGCTGTTCAACGTATTGCACATAAAAGCATGATTCAGTTTACGGTTGGCCTAAATTATATATTATACTACTTATACTTATATACTTTATACTTACTTGTATTATACCCTATTTCTCCAAGTTAACCTAGTTCCCTGGTGTCCTAATGAACATGTCTGTGACATGCTTTGGTCAAAATACCATAAGGATGAAGCACCACAGCAGTTCAATCACCCTGCCAAAATAGTTCTGTTCAGAACGCTCGGTTTAGTAGTATCTCTTTAGGTCCAAAAAGGGACAGGAAATCGGCCACAGAGGCTACTGGTAGCTAATAGCAGTTAGCATTTGTAAAAGTGATAATTTGCACGTATCCAGATAAATCCTCTGAGGCTGAAAGTTTGTGTAGGACTCTGTGCTGCACTGTGGAGCCAAGAACTGAGCTTTTCGTGGACTTTGCGACTTCCGGTTTTCGGATACCGTAGCCCTCGCCAGCACTTACGGACAAAGTGGCGCTCCGTGAGACAACAATTCCAGGAATTTAGCGCATTGTGACGTCCCAATGAGCGTGGAAGTCAACATCACGTTTCATCTCCTGTACTTAGACTGAGGAGGACAACAAAAACATGATTGAGTCATCTTTTTTCAAACTTTGCTGACTGATAGGACCTCCAGAGAGCCAAATATAATGATTTAAATGATTAAAAAGTTGATTTTGCATAATATGGCCCCTTTAAATTAAAGTGAATTGTGAATTAAGAAGCTACTTCTTTACAACACAGTTGCGTAAAACAGTGTAAAATTAAAGTTTAATAAATGATCATGGAAATTAATTCAATTCATTTCTCATTACAAATGCACTGTTGTGGTGGGTAAGTGGTGAATGAGACATTCAAAAGTCAATAATCGTTTCACCATCAAATTGTGGCCATATTTGAATTGTGAAGCACTGAAAGATTCCCACGCCTACTCAATACCACATGTTCCTGTGATTTAACATCAGATCACACGAGATAAAAAATAAACAAATAAAAATGTATCTGTATCTCCTGGAGCAAATATTATCCCACTTTTCATGCTCTCAGTTCAGTGTGTGCTGACTCTTTGTTTTGGAGACACTCCGAGAGGTTAATGCGAGTGGTGGAATAAAAGTAGCACCGACTAAAAGGAGTACTGTATATCCAGAGGAGTGGAAATTTGTCAGAAGAATTAAAATGGAGAAATCCGACACAGCCTTTCATGCTTAACAGCCTGCCCCAGATATGTGACTTTGTGTGTGAGTGTGTGTGTGCGTTTGCGGACACGCCGAACACGACACGATTTGTCCCGTCTCTGACAATTGCGTGGAACGTGTTCCTGAGCATTTTTGATCAAATTCTCATCTATCGTGTCTGTCCTATGAGTCATGGGATTTACTTGAAGCTTTTTTAAATGGTAAAAGTAGCAGAAGTGTTGAAAAGCTATAAATTTGTCCTCCACTTCTGAAATGTCATGATGTCGCGACAAGTCATTGTCACATCCTATAGTAGAAAATAGTCTGAGGAGCGCATTCAAATCATGTCTGTATATAAGTAGAACAACAGAGTCTCATTGTGTTTGGTGTGAACGCATGAATCACAAACCTGAGCCTAATGTCAGCCTGTCAAGACCCGACAGATCCACATGGACAGGCTCATGTTTGGATAAACATTTAGGAATTGTCTTCTGACAGGCAAGCTGGTCTAGTCCAAGTACTTGAAATCAATGCATCTCATGTGGGTGATTTGGAGAAGCACAGCAGGCAAGCTGCGTCCCAGGGAGGATCAACTAACGATTTGTTTTCGTAATCGATTAATCTGTCGAGTATTTTTTTCTCGATGACTCGTTTGGTTCATAAAATGTTAAAAAACGGTGTTTGTCAAACCTGGAAATGGCGATGTTCTCGAATGTCTTGTTTTGTCCACAAAACAAAACGATTCAGTTTTAATGAATTCTTTGTTATGTGGAGCAAAGAAACAAAGAAAATATCTACATTTAAGAAGCTAAAAAAAAAAAAGCTAAAACAATCAGTTTTAATAATGAAAAAAAGTTTCAAACCGATTAACGATTATCAACACAGTTGACGATTAATTTAGTAATCGATTAACTGTTACAGCTCTAATCTGGAACAAGGGATGGGAATCAGTATCTTTCAGTATTGGTCTGATACTGGTCAAAATCACTGGATCGGATATCAGACAGAAAAAAATATAAATGCTCAACTAGGCACGGACTATAAACATGTAAATAAAAATCAGCAAAAGCATTTTAGCTGAGTCATGTTGTGAAATGATGACTTAAAAATGACGAGTTTGTGATATCGGTACAAAAAAAGTGGTATCGTCCCATCCCTAGACAGATCCCAATGAGAAAGTAGCTTCGGCTTTGACCTGTTTGACTATTTTTTTTATTTGATGTAACATTTAACCAGATTTACTCCATCACACAACTCTTGACAGAAAGAGACTGTTCACATGTGGCTTTGTGTGTTTGAGCGAGACCATTTTCTAGTTAACATATCACTCAAAGAATCATCACACTCAACTTCTAATTAAAAGGATTCATCTTCTAATTCATTAACCCATTAATTAATGCAATTAATTCATCTCTTAAATCATTCCGTTGCATCCTTTCTATCCAAATTAAATGGAAGAAAACTTTTCATTACGTGTTTCCTGACATTTCATCTTGAAAAAAATAAAGACTTTGACATTCTACATTTGCGCTTCACACGTTTCAAAGTATATTTTAAGTCTTGACAGTCTACAGCCTTGCTTGTATGCCTCTCCACATCCCAACCGCCCTTGCCAGTTGGATGTGGTTGCCATGACAACGCCTATTACCTCTTGATTGGAGATCTAATGTAATCTAGGCTGTGAGTGGTGCCATTTATCTACTGTTAACACAGCAGTAGTAGCATTAGCGGCAGTCAGAGTCAGACGAGCATGAAGAGGGAATGAAACCGAGTCATTAAAGCGGAGAATATACAGTGTTTCAAAAGAAAAAGAGAGCTTGTGTGCATTGATGTGTCTACGTGCACATGGAAAACCACATGTGGTGCCAGCAGTGTTTAGCGTGGATGTGCTTTCTTTCTGCATCTCGCTTCCAACAACAACTTGGTCCACTATGACCAAGCGGCCTGAGCTGAACATCACAGCATGGACTTTAGAGCCAAACTCTGCGGCATACAGACATAGAAATCCACTCTCCAGCTCTGTCTCTGCTCTGGCTTTAAATGAACTGGCACAGTATTACATCAAATAACATTGGAAGCTAGCTGTTTTGCAAATGTGCACAGTGGCGAATACTCCAGATTCCAGGCAGACGAAACACAAAACGACAACATTGCTGCACACACCAGGTGCCATTTTGTGGGATTCAACGACAGATGTGTTATCGTTTTTAAAAAAAAAGATTTTTAGGGGCATAAACACATTTAGATTTTGTAATGAGCATGGGAAGTCTGTATTGTCAGTGCTAACAATGTGACGGGCTATGCAAGGTGCTAGGCTGGACGACTCCAATTAAATTGAGGGACAGAATAAAGGGACTGCTGCTTTGTAAATCACAGCCTATCCTCATTCCTTCTCTGCGTGTATCCCCCACCTAAAAATGTGACACTGTGAATCACTACTGTCGCTGCTACACTCGATATGCAACAAATAAAATGTGACTGATGTCAAATTATTTCTAAGCTGATAGATGTTGCGCGGGCTTTGTCAGCATTGTCATCTCCTTCGAGAGCTCTTTTTTAGTTCAGAATAATTGAAAAAGGTAACTTGAGGTTTGAGATGAGTAGAGAAGATGGTGGATGGTCAATCTTTCATTATTTTTTTTTTCCTCTTATCTCCGCCAATTCATTCATTTTCATCCGCGGGAGAAAATGATGATACTAGACCGTTACGAGTAAAAAAAAATAAAGAACGAAAATGAGAACTGTGCTATGTAAAATATGATTTCAAAGTCATGACACTGACAAGACAACAAAGCCACACAGATAGAGGTGCTACACACCTGAGGTTCGAGGGTTTGTCATTAAAGAAGAAAAATGAAAAACAAGAATCAAAAAAAACAAAACCGAAAAAAAAAGGCACTGAAGCAAGACAACAGCGCTGTGAGATGTTGACTATTTTCTCTTATATTGCCCTGCATTCCCCTGAGTTGGCTGCAGAGTTGTTTTGATGAGGAATATGAGTGATGATTTTCAAGGACAATCCTCAGAGTCCAATGCGCCATCTACAATAGATTGCATTTAAACAGTGAGAACAAAGTTCACGCTATTCAATACGGCATAGTTATGATGCTGCAGTTTAGTGTTATGTGCAACCATGTGAGTGAGGCCAAATAGTGGTAATGTGGAAAATATAACTGATATATAATATAGTATAGCACAGGACTGTATGGGATAGGTGTTAGTAAAGACTACATTACACTTAGAGATAGGTCATGATTATCGAATAATCGATTAGTAATTTTATGTTTAAAAGTCGAATCACATGCGTAACAATTGCGTTGACATAAAAGGTCATGACCCTGCTTTTCGTAGAAACCACTGTATTGTATTCAGCATCAGATCAGACGAGAAGCTTCCGTCTGCAAGACTTAAGACAGGCGGATCTCAGAGGCGGGACGCGATGCATCTACGTGATGTATCGTCTATGGACAAAACACACAGTTGAATTAAAACGAGTAATACAGCTTCATAGAACGCAGTATTAAGATCATTTGAGGAGAGAAATTTGCCAATTAGAATTATAAGATGTGGTTTATGTAGCATTTTTCCAAGTCTCTGTATCAGTGTTGGACAACACCATAGTAAATGGTTTTGACGTCAAAACCTTTTCATCGACATAATACAACATGTTGAAGAGAATTACTTTAAAACTGGCTTTCATTTCACAATATTAATTATTCAAAAAGTGGATTTTACTTTAAGTAATTGTCAGTGTTTATGGATGTTCTTGTCTGATCATCCCTGATGACCACCATCATGGAGATAACTACTCTACTCTACTTTATTTAAATTGCAGGCTCATTTGAAGAGGCACCTCCTCTAAAGTGGAAAATTATTGAGCAACTTCATGCAGTCACTTCAATTAATCAGTCTGATATTGGGTGCCATGACCTCCTTAAATGAAACTGATCTTCATTCCTACTTTAAAGGAGGAAAAATTCATGAACTACCATCTACTAGCATGGATCAAATGTGCTTATTGACTCTTTCTCAGTTAATGGTCAAAGTGGAGCAAATGAAAGGAGAGGATATGATTACATACTTTATTTAAGATGTTACGTAACGCTATATAATGCTTAAATATGCAAACCACAGCTAGAGCCCCAGCTTCCTGGATCTCCCAGTCCACAGCAAGACCTTTCACCTTGACACTTTGTGCAGATGACCTTGTCTGAATGTTTGTGTGACAGCTTCAACCTTCAGCAGAGGGTCCACCGTCACTGCGTCACCTTGTCATTGTCCTTGTCGGTGCAACTTCAACCGGAACACATCGTCATCAAATACAAGCCATCAACCTCAATCTCCGACCCTCTTTCTTGACGTTCCCAATTGAAACACTGACCGGCTTTGTGAATGATCCTCCCATCTGTGCCCTGGCGATGAACCCTCTCTCAAAGTCACTTAGATCTTTTCCTTACAGAATTTTTATACATGTCACTGGATGTTTTCAAGCAACAAAGAAGCCTGCACACTAGTCTCACTGACACATTTATTTGCGATGGACCATTGGTGCTCGAGGATAGGGCTGTCATGATGTCCTAAAATCAAGTAAGGAAGTAATAAAAAATGGTGCCATTCCGTCAGTTTGGATATTCCCCCACCCTGCACACACACATATGTACAAGTGGCATAATCATTTGTTGGCACTCTGGAGTTTTGCTACACAAGTTGCTTTTTGCACTCTATGTCTTGTGGAAATGTCTGCAGAGAAGAAATCGACATCATGTGTAGCTTCACAATACCACACAACAGGACACAACGGGTATCTCTAGAAACGGTTCTCATCCACACAGAGCTCATGAAGTAACTCGCCAAGTTGTGTCCAAGATGGTGTTGTGAAACCAAACATACCGTCAGTTTCTTCTCTGCAGCCGTTTCCGCAACTTCTGTTAACAATACGACAACTTGCGCCCGTATGGCGAAGAGAAGCAAAACATAACTAAAAAAGGTCTAAGGGGAGTAGAAGTGTAAACATTTTGCTTTTTTTATGATTTAATTTCCTTCAATGGGCTTCCTGTCTATCAAGGTGACCCTAAAACCAATCAAGACTGGAGTCCAATCCAGCACATCTGGAGTACACAGTACACAGTTGACAAAATCTTCAGAGATTTTGCAGCTTTTACAAACCAAAGACAGCTGCAAACAACTGAAGAGCTGTTGGATAGTAATTCATTTGATGACAGCAGTGAAGAAATAATATCAGCCACCAACCAAAACAAGGATTCAACAACCAGAGCCATCTGTACGCAGAAGTATGCAAAATAAGGGCTGCAATGGCAAGACATACAGGTGTTGTCTTGTTTCTCTGCATTACCAAAAGAAAACTACCGCTACCATGTTTATCACCTCTAACATATCCAGAGGAATAAATAGGTTCTACATCAGTCCTACAGTTCATGGTTTGTCTAAAACCGTGCTATTGTCCATGACAGAACATTTTAAATATATAGTTTTTTTTTGGTTCTCATAAGATTAAAGTGGACAAAAATGTTGCAGGTGACTCATATTACAGAATACAGTACAGCATCTTTAAGTATTCTCTCAAATTAGTTCCATGTTATGAAGCGACAGAGCGAAAGGTAATGCTGGCTAAGGGAGGAAAATAAAGCAAAAAAGAAAAAAATAAGTGATGCAAACAGAGGATTTTTGTTTCTACTTTGCATTTGTGTCAACACAAACATTTACATAAAGTACAGAAGTGGCTTCACGGCACAGTGCAGCGTGTGTGTATCTGTTTCGCTTCATTAAGCATGCACCCAATCAGTCACTCGCATAGCAGCATCACGCCGCAGTTTACTCCCGGCCCATAAACCATCTGTCAGTCAAATGGTTGGAGTTCATTAGAGACACTGAGCGCAGGCGACAGCTTCCTGCAGAGCTGACCTGTGTATACAAACACAGGTGATGATCTGACCCTCCAGGAGAACATCGCTGCCGCGTAAACAACAATATTGCGTCACTTGATGTGTTGGAAAAAAAGCGCGAAAACACTAAGATATGCTTTAAGACAGCCTGTGGGATGTGGAACGTCTATAAAGAGAGGCAGGTGGGAAAGACACGCCATTTCAACATTAGCTACAGGTGGTTAGAAATTAATCAACTGAGCCTTGTGGCAAGTTAGCTGCAGGCGATAAGAAAATAAAAATGGCAAAAGAGACTTTTAAGTGCATCCCGATCGCATTCAGCATTGTAGAGGCCAAAACACTCCTCACACACTGGTAAATCATTCAGAATACAGATGAACATTGCATTCCCTGTCAAGGATATGATGTTTTCTTCCAATTACTCGTTGCAGCGCACTCACTGGCCACATTATTAGGCACACCTTTGCAACCTCTTGTAAATATATAATCAGCCACTCACAAGTGAATGCATTTAGGTATTCAGACAAGGTCAAGATGACATGGTCAAGGACAAACAGAGCATCAGGAGGATGACTTTGAATGTGGTTGTTGTTCTGAGCTACTGGGATTTTCATACACAACTATCATAGATACAGTTTACAGAGATTGGTCTGAGAAGGAGACCATTTAAATCGCACTTACATTCCTTGTGGTTTTTGTTATTTGTTTCTTGCCTAAATTTTGATATTCCTGATCTGGCTAGCGCTGTGTTGACGTCACACAACCGGAACATCACAGAAGCCATATGCGACTGGGTGCCTATTGGTGTCACAGTGTCAAGCCTTGTTTATACTCGAGTGGGACTAAATTAGCAAAGTCAACGTCTGCTGCCGGATAAACGTCCGCTGCCTAGCAACAGTAGTAAACAACTTAGTAACAACTTTATGCCATTGAATTTTAGGATAGCGCTTACATTGGTATCAAAATTGCTGTCCCGTCTCTTGGTGTTTCACATATTGGGACAGCCAATTATCAACTGTCCATTATCAACTAAATGGGAACACAATTTACAACGTCAATGACATTTGTGAATCTTTTTGATTCACTTCACTGAAATAAACGTAAGTCTCCGTCCATTTTTTTGAAAAAATACATGGTCTATGTTTACAACCAATGTTTGCAAAAGACCATCTGCTGCTACAGATGCAGAAAACCACACCAGCCTGCCACTTATGTAGGAACCCTGGCCACTGAGTATATTCACACTTCACACAAACAAACAAAAAAATTACTCAAATGCGTCTTTCATGCAAAGATCTGCTTTTATTTTCCCCAGGATTATCATATGAAAACACAGGTTAGGGAAAATCTGTTGTGTTTTAACACTCTGCTGTGTTAATAAGATTAGAATGTGAACTCCTCATTGGTAAGCCTTAATAATGAATGGGCGGGTATTAAAAATTTAAATAATTCAAATTCCATCCATTAATTTTTTAAAGGAACATTATCCAGAGTGCACCAACAAGCCATTTCATTGACATAGTGTTGCACCACTCAAACACAAGTCCCATCTACACCCTTACTCCATCCATTTCACGCTCAACAAAAATTCTTCAGGAAAGACTAACAGGCAGCGCTTGACAAGGAAGGTGAAGTAAAGTGCCCCCACTCATCCTCCCTCCCTACCTCCATTTAGCATTAGAACCCACACCTCCCAGTAAACTGATTGCTGACAGGAGGCGAAAAAACGGGGCCGGGGTCAATAATTTAAGGAACTTGAGGCTAATTTTAATCTATTACCCTGGTATGTGCATACAGAGTGTCAAAGGTAAGGCTGGGGAGGGATCTGTCATGTGATTCATGCTCCTGGGAGAGAATTACTTTCATGACACATCATAATTTAATGCATTTTAAGGAACTCAGCATGACTTTGCTCGGCTAGTAGAGGGAGGGAAGTCGGGAGAGAAGGAAGGGAGATGAAAAATGAGAGGGATATTAAATTATGGAGCACCTTAACAGAGCAATCTGTCTTAGAGAGACATGATTGCCTTGCCGCTGCGGATTGATGATAATCTGTTTGTAAGGGGCCTTGTAAAGGCTACGCAGGCTGTAATGGGCGGAAGCTCTGAGCTCCGGCCCGCACCAAAGCAGATCCGGTGGATGAATCACAAACTGTGGCGCATTTAGAAATAAGCTCAGAAAATGCAGTACCTGCTTCATGATGAAGTATACTTTACAAGTTCCTGCCAGTAACTAAAGGTGATAACTTTTTTTGGGGTCGTGAGGAAAATTCCACACAATTTACGGAAACCGTCATTAATAATAACTGTGATTTCAGGTTAAAAATTTATTACCATTAAAAGTTAATATTACGCAGTCCTTAATATAAAAGGCTTCTCACTCTCCATTTGGCAACTTGATGGATTAAAGTGGTTTCAGGGGGATGTACAGCAGCATGACACTGTGACCCAAATGTTCTAATTACGGGCTAATTACTGATTTATTAAGCATTATTGAATAATTTACTAACATTAATAAAAGAAGCAGTTACAACTTGAATATACATACTTATACATGTATGTATATATATATTTTTTTTCAAATAATAATAATAGTATAAAATTATACTCACAATGATTATAATTCATAATTTAATACATGATGAATCTTACTTTCTAGAAAATGATCTAGAAGATGAATTATACAGTTATAATCAGTGATTACTGTTTATATTACAGCATAGCTTTTCTCTGGCTTTTTACCTCCAATTAAGTTTGGATGTGCATACGTTTCCAATTTTTGGCCTGTTTTTGGACATTGAGACAAAGGCTCAAACATTTTTATAATGTTCAAATTTCAAAATGTAACACGCAAAATATGGTGTTCATGTACAACTACAGTGTTTTTTCTCAATAACATTTTTTGGTTTTCTTCATTCTAAATTGTTAATACACTATGTTACTTAATAAGATATTGAAAGTTATTCTGGAAAAGTAGGCAAAAGCACTTCCTCACAGGATCATTTTCTGGCCCCTTTATGGGTTAAAATAAGTCTACTCCCCACAGCACCAACCCCCGCTTGGTCCCTGAGCTAAAGCTCAAATAAAATACTGGCTAGAACCCTGAATTAGAAATCAAATCAAATGGAGACGTTGTTAATCAACTCAAGAAATCCTTGGCGATACCATCCCTACTTTGAAAAGCATTAACATTAAAGCATAAGGCTATGTTAACAATTAAATAGCTGACTTAAAGTTACCAGTAATTGCTGTTTGCTGCTCTTTCTTTCATGAATCCTCACTCATGTGAGCAGCAAGTCTCACCTGAAGCACACCCTGACAAGTAAGGTCAAGTGCCGTTTTCCTTTGCTCTCATTTCCCTCAGTCTTTCTATTCACTGCAGTCACACAGGCTTTGTTGTGTCCGTGTTCATGCCCTGCAGCCTGGGCTCGAGTGGGGAATAGTTTACTAGCCTATTGCTGCCAGGGCTTACTTCAGAGAGCAGGCAGGCTTTGGCTGTCATAGGTTCTCAGGATCAGAGCCGAGAGCAGGGACACTTCATTTGCCCGTACTGAGGAGGAGAAGAAGGTGGAGGAGAAGGAGGGGGCGGTGGGGATGCAGGCTGTATGTGCCGGGGTCAAGTGCTGTGGAAAGAAGGCAGGCAGTTATCCAATGGAGCTTTGCTCTTCTCTTTGCTCTTCTCTTTGCTCTCTGTTAGTGTCTTTTGCAGCCCACTCTGTCCTGAGGCTTTCTCAGATTTGCCGGTTCTGTTGTGGCAAGGGCATCGTGGATCAGCATTTGAAAGGCTTTATAATGGGAAGAAGTGGAGCCGGTCTGTTAAACCCACAATGCATCAGCAATTCATGAGGTGGGAGAGATCCTTCTGAGGAAGCAACGCGTGCCGATCAGTGGACTCCATGTGAAATGAACAGATGTCACCACGTTGGAATATGGAGTGGTGTTGGGCGTGGAAAAAAGCTCATATATATGATTATCAAAAAAGCAAAGTAGCTGTAATATCAGGTTGCTGCAACAACATTTACTTCTATTTGTGAATAACTTTTAATGATTATTTGTCCTTAAAATTATAACGGTGAAAAATTATGCTTGGTGTTTCCGAGGCCTCAAATAGGGCTGAAATAACCTTTATTGATGACTAATTAACGAATCCATCACTTTATTTTGTATGCCAAATACTAAAATAGAGATGGGTATCACTAACATTTAGGACCGACACTGTCTCAGTCATTATTTAGCAATAATAAAGGTCTTAAAAGTAGCTACATATTTATCCCTATTGAGATAGTGTTAGATCACGCAAGCAGAAAAGTTAGCTTCGGTCAAAATTTTCTGCGCTAGAGCAGTCAAAACAAGCTGCTTTACCCATGTTTATACATCGCTGCATAAAGCATCATTTTTCATATGATACGAGTGGCATTTTTTTTTGCAAAATTTTGCAAACCAAGCCCAAACTTTCAAGCACTGGCCCATCATTATGTTGGAGATACTGTGCTCGTATTTTATGACTCTGAACCCCTTTGAGCACAAGTCAGAAAAAAGTAACATAAATCAACATCAGTATCGTTTGTCCAGGCACTCATCAACACCTTAGTATAGGCCGATGAGGAACTGGTGTCAACTTCCCTTGTGCTAAATGACACTTACAGGTGATGTACTGATGAGCGGAGGAATTGCACATTTTCCATAGCTGCAGACACTGCAAATGTTCAAATTAGTGTGCTCCTTTCCCCCAATGACCACACACACATTTTCACGCCTACTGGCTTGACCCAAGCAGATGCTGATTAGGAAACAAGGGGGGGAAGAGAGACAGCAGGAGGAGGATAAAAAGAAACAAGGAGATCAAAGAGCGTATAAGTGAGAGGAGACAGCGCAGAGAGAGGGGAGGGGAAGTGATACTGATAGGAACGATGCTGGTGGAGGTTCCATGAAATGCCTTGCTGAGCCTTATAGAAGCACATGGTGTGGTCATTTGATGGACACCCATCTGCCACCTACGAGCCGGTCACACAATTTTAGCCTTCAGGTGCCAAACAATGATCAAGGTTGTCTCTGATGGTTAAGACACATCAAACTCAACTGTCTAAGCTGTTTTTTTTAAATAATACAATTTGACAGCCACACTTAGCCTTCATTTTGGCTTTTGCATGTTGTTTGTCCCTGCTGGCTACTGTATGATCCATCTGACCACGAGCCAACCACATCAAGGGGAAACAAATGGCTCTGTATCTCTGCCAGTTACACTTCATCTGCGGCAATGGAGCATCTAAATGTCAAAGTCCCTGCTGCATTGATGGCCATTAGGCAAACGTTAGTATAAAAATTATTCCCACGTGCCGACTCACATAATTATTAATTACAGACATGAACCACGATGAGTTTAAAATGAGAATCGAAATTGGCTCTTGTTGGTGAACAGAGGTGAACATTTTAAGCTTGAGTATTTTGCATTTAATAAACATTTTACAAACAACCTCTCGCCAGCTGATCAGAGTTATCATTTAATACCCAATCAATAACGACCATATACATAAAAGTAGTACTTTACCCATTAGATGCTTTGAAGCAGATGAACTACAGCAGCAGAAGACCACAGCCGGGGCCGCTCCTTCCACTTCATCCAGTGTCGTGTGTACCTAAGAAAGTGACAATTTGCTGTCATTGTTCTTGTTTTTTCATCATATTTGACTTTGAAGAACATTTTCTTGTGACTCCCTTTCTCTGCTCCGGGAACCTGACCTACCCAACCACAAGTAAGTGTAGCTCCAAAATGATTAAACAAAAATGTATAAACATTCTGTAAGGTTTCATCACTTTGTTGTTCTGATTGATTCCATCAATAGCAGGTAAAGTCAAATTCAGGCTTTCTGGCATCGCAATCATCAACACCATGATTACTCGTACCAATGCATTTATCATCATCAACAAAACCCTATTACAACAGAGCCTGTTCAGAGCCTGTCATCGTGAATGTACAACAACAATTATGTGTATCACCGCACAACATGTGAATGTTCTGGTGTCTTCTGGTGCTTGTTCATCATTTCAAACCTGACATTGGCACATTTCTTGAAAGTTCCTTCACCTCACGAACAAGCAGTTTAATCAAACTAAGGTCATAGTCTGACTAAGACAGGCAATCAGACAACTTGATGCTGCCGCTGTACATCGTCTCTGACTTCAGTGTTAAATGGGCAGGGAAATTTGGGTGCACGCACAGAATGCCGTCAGAAGTCCGACTCTGCACATGCAGGCGTACTTGAATATGACTTTGAATCCCATTGTCCAGGTATGATAGTCTGACTAAGAAAATCTCGATTATAGTTGGACTAATGTGTTCACATGACATAAGGGAAACCCAATTATTGACAGTCACACAATAATGTACCCAGTGGGGGACTAATAAAGGACTATATTATCTTATCTTATTAGTTTAATTGATGTTACACTCAAAAAAATTATTCAGGGGTTGGTAGAATATACTATATACTAATATACTATACTGAATATACTACACATAACTGTTTTGGTTATTGTTGCCTTGGAACAAGACTTGGCCGTGTTGTACGACAGAACCTATCTTGTGCCATAATGTTTCCAAAGCAGCCTGTATGGACAAACCTGCCACAGTGTGAATTTAGCATTTTGAAGAAGAGGCTTACGACTCAAAAAAGATTAACGACATCCTCTCTGGAATATGAAGGCCACAGTAGTTCCCTGACAGGCTTGGGAAATGGAGGAGTAAGCCAAGGAGTCTTCCATTTGTTACAATTTGCAGTATCGCCAATACATGTCACTTATTCTTACACACTGGACCTTTAATATTACATCAGCAAAAGGGTTTGCTACGTCAACATGGAAGAATCATGAAGCGCTAACTTTCCCCTGCAAAAAAATGCATTTCTAAAACAAACAAAACTGCATTTTTTTCAGATTTTCTGATGCAATTGGTTGAAAATATTCATCAGTCAGTTGTTAACATAAGAGTTGGACCTCGTTGATATTTTTTTATTCCATAACATGATAAATACTGCACAAAAACCAAGATCTGTTGATCGCTAAGAGGCTTTTTTGTTGGTTTCTTTAGCTCTTCCTTCAAGGGAATTTACGGAGCCATTCCTCTCTTGTAATTGGACAGGAGACACTTGTCACCTTTCAGCAGAGAGTAGCTTATTAACCCACGAATAAAGTTTCCTTATTTTTTCTTGGGTTGCTTTCTTCGCACTATTACCTTGGAGACATTTGTTGATTAAAGCTGGAGAAGAAAGCGAGAGAATTTGGCAAAAGCTTAGCTGTTATTTGGGTTGGGAGGAGATGGGTTCAGTCACAATTCCTTTTTTTTCATTATTATTAAATTATGTGACAACACAAATAATACAAAGTGTGGACAATTGTATACATCCAGTGTATAGCTAACGTGCTCTAATTACTGGTCTTTAAATGAACTGCTTGGCATGGAAGCAGTAGTTGGAAAAGGCTGGCGTTATCTATAAACTCTGCAGGTAGATTAAACAACCCCGGGGAAATGACTTCCTGTGTGTTAATGCTGATGCTGTATGGCTTTTATCACATAAGGACTGCGAGACTGGAGCTTGTGGAAATATGCAGTATGAGCATGCATTAGGCAGGTGCAGGAGAAATCAAGCAGGCACTTAAATGAGGAAGGGATGGACAGCCGCTGATTTACCGACAGATTTTAATTCAAGATGTTTTTACATTGTAGCATAAAGAATTAGAGACATATAAATGACCTAATCACCCATTAAACTAATGCAAATATTGAAGATTAACACGTAATGATTCTATAGCATCATATTTACATCGGTAAACAGAGAAGATTGTACTTTAATCTGTTCTGTAAAACTATTGTGCTGATGATTATAATGGAAGTGAATCTTGGAAAACGTACCTATACATTCATTAAAATGTAATATATATAAAAAACACACTTTGCCACTGCAGTGTGCTTTAAAGGCGTTTAAATCCCTTGCATTATTATTCAGTTGCTCACTGTTTGAACTACACATTATGTCTGCCCTGTTTATCAAAGCAAAGTTTGACACTTGGGAAACAGAGGTGTGGTTTATTGATAAGAGTTAGCTTAGCTTAGCACAAAAAGGGGGAACCCTTTTATGTATAACTTTTTGGAGTTATTCATACTTAAAGCCTCACTGGCTGCTCTCTGTTTCCAGTCCATTTGCTAAGCTAAGCTAACCTGCTGCTAGGCATGGAGTCACTTTAACCACACAAAAACGAGAGGTATCGATCAACTCATCTGACTCTTAGCATGGAGGTCAACAAGCATACTTGTGGAGAAGTGTATTTTAAAAAAATTATATGAGTTGTCGGAACAAAGTGCACTTTGTGGATGATCCCTTTTTCATACACGGTGAAAAGCACGAGAGCTTCCTCTCTCTTTTTTTTGAAGTAGATGGCTTTGTAAAACTGTTGAAAAGGAATCTCACACTCTGAACAAACCAAGAGGGTCGGCTATTTTCATAAATGTCAGTGTAATCGCATTCCTAAACGAACCAAACTCTAATACTTCCAGTTTGTAATAACTTTAAAAAAAAATTGAAACAACACCTGCATACAGTACATGCTGAATGAGCCGGAGGTGGAAACATAGGCATGAGTCTCCAAAGCAGGCCTATTCAACTAGCAGACCACGGGCCAGAATTATATGTGTTATGATATCTCATCTGATTTGGGTACGTCTGCATGTCACGTTATGCATGCAACATGGTGCAGGGCTGTGATTGGCTGCAACATGAGTCACTCACCAACTTTTCATGGGCGGGACAGAGATGCTAATGCTAATGTTTCTCGAACGTCGTTCGCCAAGCTCATGTGACACAAAGTTGACTTAGAAAGTCGTCAGTTCCAAAGGGAATGAACAGAGATGTCTCCTAATATAAGTCAGAACAATCTGGCTTTCTCCAAATATTATTTGGGACATGTCCCCGCAGTCCATACACAAACCTACGCCCTTGCATCCAGGAAAATTTTTTTATAACGTCCAGGTGCTATTAGCTATGAACCTTTTATTTAAGCCAAATTATTAGTTGTTGGATTGCTCTGTTCTAAAGTGACACCGTCACTCACATCCCAATGCAGAGCAGATATAAACGTCTGGCAGGAGATTTCGAGGTGGGCTGAGAAACATTGGCGACACAGTGGGGAGGCTCAGGAGGCAGCCATCTTCACCCAGGTTGTCCATTCACTGCGACAAAACCTAATGAATTGCGATGTTTGCAAACGCTCCCTGCTGTCAACAGTAATTTGGTTTTTTTTTTATCCGCTGTGTGTATGGAAAAAAAAAGCGAACAAATCCCAAGTGCATGAAGGCAGAGTTCACAACAAACATGGGTGATGCATAAAGGGCAATGGCTCGGCTCCATTAATGGCTGCAAGGATGCAAATATGTGCCTGGGAGTGTTTCATGCCTCCTCGCTAACAAGCACAATGATTTCACGTCGCCAGGGATGATCCCCCACTTCAACGAGTGCTGGGATTACTCTAAGCTGATTTTCCATAATTTACCCTCACCAAGTGGAAGAGCACAATCCGGATTCTCCTTCCTAACTCCCTCTCCTTATCTTGTTCCCTTCACGTCATTGTTGTGCCTAAGACCAAATATGTGAGCATGATACTGGAACTCACGTTTACTTTTCAAGTTGGCAAATTTGCATTGTGGGTCAAATCCATGTATGTAGACTAATGGCATACAGTTTTGTTGGCTGCTGTTAAGTATTGGATTTCTAAACTGAGGCTTCAAACTGTATTAGGACTGCACATATGAATGTAATAGTAATGGCAAAAACTGTCACCATTATTGGTTTTTGACAACTGAATAATTGGTTTTAGTTCAGAAAACCAAATTCAGCTGAGGCTTCGTTCAGATTATCAGCCACATCGTTCCAAGTGTCTTGCATCTGAACACCAAACCTCGTAAAGGGCACAAATACCTTAGAATCAATGGAAAACACCATATTTGACACTGCTCTGCGACGAAGCGGGAGATGTGTAAACTAAGCTAAAAGAAGAGATAAGCTAAACTGAGATAACCTTATCTTAACTAAGCTGAGACAAAATGTTCCGTTATTGATCCCACCCCATAGGCTGAATTCAAAAATGGGAGCATTTTTTGGCAGATTGAGGGCAACACTCACCTCTACTGTTTGATTTTGCCACAATTCCACATTGTAGGTCAAAGACAAAAAAGCAACAAACATTAATGTTGCATGGCCACATATCGGATATATAATGTGATCTAGAACCGCATACTTAAGTGTCATACAGATCTGATTTTAAAGTCGTAATTAGCTCACAAGGGGACAATATAAAAAATTATGTCACAATTACCCTGACCAGTTAATTTCATTATTGATATATGTTTTGAAATTCATAAACTTAAACAGGCCCAGCCTTCTGTCTTACAGTGAAATATCGCAGATAGGGTACAAATATTTTTTGTGGAAAATACAGACACTACCACCCATTGTGGCACATTAAAGAATACATCGCAATCACAAGGACTGTATGTTGGCGAGTTAAGACAGGATTTTTAAGTCACTCGCATGAAATATTGATGTTTTTCTCCATTCATGAAGCCTCCATGATTAACTTATTGTGAGTGTTTTTGTTTTGTTTTTTTATCACAATAAGCGATAATATCCTATATTGTCCCATTACTCGTCAATCGACAATGTCATCATCTCAACAATTAACTGATTATTTGAGATAACGTTGAGCAGATTTAATGACAAAAAAAAGTATCCTTGTGTATAAGGTGTCCAGAGCCACTTTCTGTAAATGCTGTAAAAGGACATAAACATGGTGACAGTAAAATATTAGTACAGTATAATATAGTTTTATCATAGAACATTATTTTCACATTATTCTCCAGAAATGTGGATTTAAAGTTGTTGCTTTTAAGGTATAATTAACATGTAAACGTATAATGCATATTTAATTGCAGTATGCAAATGACAATTTGAATGTTTTTATTCCATTTTGATTGACCTTCTCTGTGACTGCAAATCACCTCTGAGCATCGATGAAGTGCTCGATTATGCAAAACAAAAGAAATTCTAGTATCATTGCCACTGACTAATATGAGCTTTTAGCTCTAAGCTCCCAGTGCTGTACCAAGTGGATGCAAACTCCTGTGCAATCATGTGTCTTTACAGAAAACTAAAAGACAATATGATGAAATGATCCGTCTTGTGGCACCAACACTGCTGTTCCATTCATATCAATTTCCGTGCAAGCCAAAACACACACTAGTTTACAAGATAACCAAAGTTGCTGCTCACAAACAAATCTATTTTTCTTGGCTTATTTCTGATTGACAAGGATTTATGTAAATCTCTTTCCTTGCTCTTGTCAAAATGAATTCCTCTTATTGGTGGAGATCAATACAGGTACATTTTATTTTATCTAAACAGTAGACACAATCAATCATCTGGTTCACTCTGGCACAAGGTGTAACACAATATTCTTCTCCCAAACACAGATGGAGAAAGAAACTCGAATGAAGACGAGCCAGTCCACAGAGCAAATAGTGGAGGTTGGCTGAAAGTCTCCACTGCAGTCTGCATCACTTTCCAGGATTTGTTATTGTTCCTTATTACAGTTCATATTTTTCATCAGCACTCTCCAAGCTGTCTCCAGCTCTCGTAATTTTATGTTTTTTTTTAATGCCCTTCTATAGCATGTTGGGCATTGTAAATGTGCATATCTGAATGGGGCCAGTCTTGGCTGAATGACGGGCTGCATGAAGGCTTGACTTAGCTCCAGTTAGTTCCCTCAGATTACACAGTTGAAGAGAAGGTGCGGATGAATCAATGTGGCTGTTAAATCATGAATGGATGGGAGATATTTTATCATAAATTCATGAAACCGTGAGTGCTGAGAAAACATTTCCAGAGAAATTGGTCAGCGCCTTTCAGCTTTGTTCAATTTACCACCACGGCTCGGCACTATTGACTAGTGAAGCAGGGGTAAAACGCACCGGTTCACCTACTGTATTTTTCATAATGTCTTCTCTGCACTTTTTTTTACTGCTGTATTAGCTTAGCTGCTGCAGATGTTTCTACACTGTTCTCCTTTTGCACTTGCATTAGTCTGATCTTAACCAATGGAAGCATCTGCAGTGGAATTCAATCGAGGCAAACAGTCAGCCAATTACACCTACGTTTCCTTAGGACGAAGCTGTTGGTCCGATG